>NC_092805.1:119892389-120192389 GCF_040954645.1 Diabrotica undecimpunctata
TCTTTGTAAAATGGTTTCAGCATTTTATTAATTCTGTTAACCCAACAGTATAAAAAAAAGTTCTTTTGCTATTGGATGGGCATACAACGCACTCCAAGGATCTTGAAGCAATTTTGTTTGCTAGAGAGCACGGTGTAATATTGGTACAATTGCCTAAGCATACGACCCATCGCGTGCAGCCTTTGGATAGATCATTATTTAAGCCTTTCAAAGACGACTATATGATACACAAAGCTTATGGGAAAGCAGCAAGCATTGAAATTGCAGTAAATGGTTTCCGAACTAGTGGAGTATGGCCTGTTAATCGCAAGTTCCTCAAAGAGCATGACTTTTGTGCGACTGAAAATTTAAATGACCATGAAGGCAGTGAAACTCGGAAAGATGGTGAAAATGAAAAGTTTAATGAGACAAACGCTTAGGTCTACAACAGGAGCTAACGTAAAGTACGAAATAATCTAGCCTGAGCTGCCTAGTCCTAAGAAGAGTTTAGCTACGACTACTACATCCACTAGGCCTACTTAAAAATCTCGTGAAGAAAGTCCAAAACTTAACATTTCAATTGATTCAATTTCCCGAAGCCTCATCCAAAATCCAAGGAGGGAACAGCACAAAAGACAATGATTTTGACGGGAAGTTTCAATAAAAATGAATTAGAATTAGCTAAATATCTACAGTTAGCGCAGAAACAGATAAAACAAATAAAAATGAAATTAAGGAAAGTTAAACCTAAATCGTCCAAAAAGCTTGGCGTTTTAAAGTGCTCAAAAAATAAAACTAGAAGATAAAAGTTGTCTTAAAAGGAACAAAAAAGCTTCCAAGAAAAATAGCAAAAAAGAAATGTGAAAATCCTACAGAGTTTGTACTTCTAAATGCCGCGTCAAGCTCAAATCAACCTGACGTTGTTATAGAGATATGTGTTGATGAGTTTTTCTGTTCAATTTGCGAGGAAAAAATAATTGAATACATGATCCAATGGCGTTCATGGAGCCACGAACTTTGTGCAGAAGTCTAACCTGGAACCCAAACTTTTTCTTGCTTTGAATGTAAATAAAAATATTATGTACGTTTAATCTAAATAATTTCTGATATTGGAAAATAAATTGTATTAAACAAAACATGATTAATGGTATTCACACAAAAATTTATTTTACTATACACTGATCCCTCTATACTCGTACTAGTTACTACGGGTAAAATTAAGGAAACCTGGTACAATAAAAGCAACTAGTTTTCCAAATTGTACCACTTGCAACCTACCAGGAAAACATACTTTTTTAACAGTAAAATCAACTATATCATTTATTATTTATCCTTATACATCGTTCAGTTAAATATGACGTATATGTATATTATTCAAATTAAAATTCAAAATATGTTAAATGTCAAAATGTCTGGTAAATCCGCCTCCGGTAAGTGCTGGGTGGATTGAGTAGCTCAGTAAATGTGGGTGCCGGTCCCAAGCCCGGATAAGGGAGGAAGGTTGAGGCGATGGGCTAGCAACTTATCCCTTGTCAAAAGAAATAAATGCTAAAAATTTCGACCAAAAACCTCGGAATACAAAGAACGGATCAAAAAAAAGACGACTAATGCAACGGAAAAGGAAAATGATATTGGCTACATGGAATGTACAAGGATTTAGAATCAAACAAGTAGAAGAATTTAAAGAATTAGCGAAAAGAAAAATAGATGTGTGTATTCTCACCGAGACCAAGAAAAGGGAAAAAGAAATAAAGAGGTAGGAGAATATATACATATCTACAGTGGAGTGAGTAAAGATAACAGAGCTAAGAGAGGAGTCTCTATTGTCATTCGAAAAAATCTTAAAAATAATATTAAATCGTGGACTGAAGTAAATGAACAACTGCTAATACTGATAATGAAAAAGAATGGGCACAACATCGTAATTTTCGAAGTGTATGTCCCAAATGAAGATGCAGATCCAGAAAATAAAGACGATTTCTACAACAAGATGAATGAAATACTCTCTGAAGTTAAAGAAAACTGTGAAATCTTTGTACTAAGAGATTTAAATATCGAAGTAGGGAGAGAAAAAAAACAGTCGTAGGAAGATATGGGGAACGAATAACTAATGACAACGGAATGTGTCTTAGAGATTTTTTTGAAACAATGTCTCTCTGTCTGAAAAAATTATGAATGGATTTTGTCAACATAAATACATCCACAAATTTACATGGATACAACCTACTAGGAATCTACGCTCGATAATTGACTGTGTAATCCAACGTCAAATTTCTCAGCTAAAAACAACTGACGTAAGGGTAAACCGTAGATCAGAAAGTGGATGCGACAGAAGATTCAACGAAATTTCTTTACAAATTACGACTGGACACAAAATTACAAAATGTGGATCTAGAAAAATATATCAGCGAAAGAATTATACCAGCAACTTAAAAAATGCATTAATTAGGCTGCAAGTGAAGCTTTGAGGTATAAAGATAAACATGAAACTAAAAATCAAGAATGGTGGTCGGAGAATACGCAAAACGTTAGTAAGCAAGAAGAAAACTGCTTATCATGGATGTCAACGAGAAAGAAAGAAGATTACAAGATATATAAAAAATTAAATCGAGATGTAAAAAGAGAAGTAGTGAAAGGTAAAAATGAGATGCAGGATCGAAGATGTGCAGAGGTGGATAGGTATATGGCTGGAACAAGAGTTGGGCAAGCGTGGAAGGTGATAAAGTCTCTCCGGAAGGAAGGAAAGGAAAAATCTAACAGTTAATAGATCTGAAACAGTGAAACCACCGGTATAAGGTTTTACTGACAGAGGATAGATGTAAATTCCAAGAGATCAAAATGGAAGAAATATCAGAACATACACATAATTAAGATAACAACCGGAGAGTTAAGCGATGCCCTCAAAAGTTCGAAAAACGGTAAAGCAGCAAGACCTGGAGACATCCCAAATGAGTTTGTAAAGTATGGACCAAAAATATTACGTAAGAAGTTTAACAGATATTTAAAAAATGTTTAAAGAACAAAATATCCCTGACGATTGGAATATTGGATACATCAGCTCAATATTCAAGAAAGAGGATAAACGCAAATACTCTAATTATAGAGGAATAACTGTTATCAGCTCAGTTAGGAGGCTGTATATATGTCGAATAATAAAAGAAAGTATAGAATCAGAATACGAAGACATAGAAGAACAAAATGGATTTCATGCAGGAAGATAGTGCACTGATGGTATATTCGTTCTGCAGCAGGTAATCGAAAAACGAAAGGCAAGGAATCTATCTACCCACCTATTTTTTGTAGATTTAGAGAAGACATACGATACGGTTCCTTTGAAAAAAGTGTTTCAAACATTGACGAAAGTAGATCTCAGTAGAGAGTATGTGGATGATATCGCAAATATTTACAAAAATGCAAGAAGTGTCGTTAAAGAAGGAAACTTTATATCTGAATCATTTCCAATAACAAAGTGACTTAAACAAGGATGTTGTCTATCTCCGACCTTATTTAAAATATATATTCACTCATCGCTAGAGCAGTGGAGGAAATAAGTATCTGGATTGGGAATAGACATAGGCGGTGGTAAATGTCTAACAACTTTATTTTTCGCAGATGATCAGGTAGTCGTAGCGAATGATGAGGAAAACATGGACTACATGTTTAGAACACTGAAGAAAGAATATGAGAAATGGTGATGAAGATCCAGAGTTAGAAATTAGAAACACAAAAACATGCAATGCATATAAATATCTCGGATCTATAATATCTAAAGAGGGCACTACCAAACGAGACATCGAAAACAGACCGCAGCAGAGAAAAAAAGCAGTAAACATTCTACACTCTCTACTATGGTCTAAAGATATTAGACAGAAACGAAATTGACAATCTATCGAACCTTGGCAGAGCCTATTATGACTTATGGGCCAGAAGTCTGGCAGATCACGAAAAAAGATAGAAAAAGAATAGAAGTAGTAGAAATGGATTTTCTAAGGAGAGTAAGTGGTGTATCCAAAAAAGATCATGTCGCACATAAAGATATTAGAAGGAAAACAAATACTGTATATTCCAGTGTAGAAAGAATTGAAACGAGACAACTAGTGTGGTATAGTCACGTGAAGCGAAAGAATGAAGATAGATGGCCAAAGAAAGCTCTAAATTACATACCACAACAAAGAAGAAGAAAGGGAAGGCTTTCAGTTGCCTGGGATGAAGATGTACTGCACATTATTAGGGATAGAGCCATCAAAGAAGGCGAATGGATGGACAGAAAACGATGGCGGTCGAAATGCGAGAAGCGGCAGAGGCTGTAGTAGGAAATTTGCTTTATATATATATATATATATATATATATATATATATATATATATATATATATATATATATATATAAATATATATATATATATATATATATATATATATATATATATATGTATATATATATATATATATATATATATAGAATATATCTATATTATATATATATAATATATATATATATATATATATATATATATATATATATATATATATATATATATATATAATATATATATATATCATCATCACGTAGCGCTACAACCCTGGGTGGGTCTTGGCTGACTGTAAAACTTTTTTCCAATTTGTTCGGTCTTAAACTGTGACAGCAGGATTTTTGTATATATATATATATATATATATATATATATATATATATATATATATATATATATATATGTATATATATACATATATATACAAAATCCTGCTGTCACAGATTAAGAGACGTAACAAATTAAATAATCTTTAAAATGGCTATTAACTCAAACGTTTTGGGACCAAAATGAATGGTTTTCCCACACAGTTTTTTTCTAATTATTCGACATTACCTGACTGACAAACTGACCTGGAGAACGTAAGTTCAAAAGAAAGTCTTATATTTATACAAGGGTATCGTTTCTTGACAGCCCTTTGCCCGATGAAAAAAAAATGGATTTTTTAAGAGAAGTACTTTTTCTTGTAAATATCTAAAATTGTTTTATGGAAATAAATAAAACAATAATTCTTATTTAACATAAATATATTTATTTTACAACATCATAGCCCACATTTTTAGTAATATACTCTGTCAAAATACACATTTTGTTAAAAATTCGCCCAATAGTAAAAAAATTAAATACCGTAGTAGACAAAGTAGAAAATATTTAAGAACGTTCTTTACCTAAGTTAAAATAATTTGCATATATAATAATTATTGTAATAGTAACTATTTATATATAAAGCAATTAAAATAAAAAAGAAGAAATAAATTACTTTGTTTAATACTCTCCATTTAAATGTAAAATCAATTGTGCAATAGTTTGTACTATTGTCATAATTGAACAATAATTGTACAATAATTGTACAATTATTATTGATTTAGATCTATTGTGTTGTTTAATATGGTTTTTGTTTAACGTACTAAAATTAAATATATTATGTTTAATTTTCTTCTAGGTTTTACTTGTTATTTAACTTATATTATACATGCAATATTATTTTACAGTCTTATCAATCGTATAAAATAATTTATATAAGATAGAGAAGCCTAAGTTTTACGTTCCTTGGTTCAGTCTGTTATAAGAATAATGAGAATCTCCCTTTTAATTTAATTTATTGAGAGTTACACTATAAACTGACACCGATCATAATATACAGAGCGTATGTTTTAAATAATCAGAATGTACAACTTAAAATTTTTTTATTTTGCTACTAATATTTTTTATGCTTAACTGGGGGACACCTATAAATGCAATACTGAAAATTATCTAGTATTAATGTGTTGGGAATACTAGCAATGAAAAAGAGAAAAAGATAAAATCGGATTTTATGTTACGCTCAGGTATTGTAAAATATGGTTTTTTAAAAAAATGCAAAAATCGTGCCAAAAAAAGAAGAATATGGAGAAGAATAAGTATTTGCAAAGAAGAGGGAGCTATGGAGAGTTTAAATTATCTACTGAATTTCCAGACAACGTTTTTAAAAAACGATTTGCCTCAGCCAAAGACAGTTCGAGGAAAATCATTGTTTAATTCAAGATGATATAGTTGGCAGAGAATGCATTGCTCGGAAATCCATTGACAGTGAAGAAAACTTAGCCGTGTCTCAAGTACGAATTGTCACATATTAATACTAAATGGTTTTACTTATTACAAATTAGTTTTTAAAATACAAATCATCATTTTGGAAAGACTCCTACGGTATCGTAGTTAATCAATGACAGTTGAGATATATGTGTTCCACTGTAAGGGTAGTTACAATTTAAAAATTCATCTGCGGTAGCGTAGCTAATCAACTGGGTGGTTCGCGGGTTAATAAGTAGGGTGTAGATGATAATGAAGATAAAACTCCACTTCTCAATATCCTCTTCTGACTTTGATATCACTTCAAACAATTTCTTTCTGCTCTTACTGCTGTTGTAGCAGTATTTTCCGCTCTTCATTCGTCCTTTTGGATCTTTCCTCACATTGTATATCCAGAACAATATACCTTTTAATGAGATTAGTGACTTCAGTTTTCTCTATCATTTTTGTGGGACGCTGAATAATCTCCACTATCATTTGATTCTTCGTAGCTTTCATTAACATTATTTTGAGGTACTGTGATATCATCGATCTGCTCAGAAGTAGTGTCATCGGACTATTTAGCTTTGCTTTTTTCTGGAAATCCCACAGTTATTCTGTTTTCTATGAATGGCTTTAAAAATTTTATGTTTTTTTGGTGAACCCACAACTTGACTGGTACACTCTTTTGTCCGCTTTCAGCTTGTTGCCTTCGTAGATCTTCGCGTTGGTAGTCTGATGACACATTCAAAACTATACCAATTAACTATAGAATGGGACCAAAACTGTTTCAAATATTGTGCAATAAGTGTCAAGCCATTTAGATAGGTTTTAAGTCAATTTACATGCCTCAACGAATGAGGGTAAACTGTATTGGAGCTACTGATGGGAAATATGTTTCCATTAGAAAACTATTTCATAATGGGTCTTCATTCTATAATTATAAAAAGGATTTTTTAATACCTTTATGAAACTGTTGACGCTAATTATCGTTAGCCGTTTTTATTAGGAATGAAGCGTTTCCGCTAATACCTTATTTGATTCGCCATTATTCTAAAGCCAGAATCACCATCATCAAAAACCTGTATGCGTCCACTGCTGGACATAGGTCTCCCTCAGGTCTTTTCATCTATCTCTGTCTTATGCGGCTTGCATCCAGTTATTAACACGCTTCAGGTCGTCAGTCCATCTAGTTGGTGGGCGTCCTCTGCTCCATATTGCTTCTTGCCTTGGTCTCCACTCTAAAATACGTTTTGTTTATCGGTTGTCTGATAATCTGGCAACGTGTACTGTCCAATCCCATTTTAACCACGCAATTTTTTCGATAGCGTCTGTTGTTTTTGTTATTTTTGTTTTTGTTCTACAGAATCACCAAAAATTATGAAAATAAGGTTTTCTGCTGCAGTCTCGATAACGACAAACTGTAGAAAGTGCATTTGGTATATTGACGGCTAGGTTTTATGTTTACAAGGTACCTTCTGGATGTAAATTAAAAACCATTGATAAATCAATTCTGGCTACTATGGTGCTTCAGAATTACTTGAGAATAATTCCAGTGCTAACTAATTTGCAGGTCGAAAACAATGAAATCACTATAGAACTTGCTTCTTTATCAAGAAACTAGTGTATATGTTTAAACGAAGCATTTTGCATTAGACAGAAATTTACTGATTGTTTAAATTCTCTTAAGAAATTCATTGTCATACAACGTAGAGCGTTTACTTGATGGAAATTGGTTAACTTAATTTTATTTTATTTACGTATTTTTTGTATTTTGTACTTAAAAATTGCATTCCGATTACAATGTTATACAGTGTGTAAAAGCCAAATGGAATAAATTCATTATTTACATTACTGTACATATTTATAAAAAATCCCGAAACACGTCAAATTTAAATTATAACTTGACATTCTTTAACGTGAAAATGCAACCCCTACCTTCAACCCCCTTAGAATGACAGGTACAACCCCCAATTTTTAAAATAGGAAGTATAGGCTTGTGATATATCGTTTGAAAGGTCTTTTCATTCTCTATTCAAAAATGTTGTCGCTTTCAAGTTTATTAAGATTAATTAAGATAAAATAAATTAAAATCATGTGGTTACCGAAATTCGCTAAAATATACTCAAAACTTATTTCCCGTTTAGGTCTTGATAATGAGAAAGTGAACAATAACCATAGCAATGTGGTTTTTAGATGGTAACCATTAAAAAACTTTTAAGTAAAATTTAATTTTTTAATTTAAGTAAAAAGTTCGTTCAATTCAATTCTGAAAAATGGTTAGATTAACGGAAATGCATAAAATAACAGTTTTACAAATGATTGGTTACGGAGATAACACCCGAACACAACAGGAAGTAACTTGCCTATTTCATGAAAAATTTCCTAATTTACCGCCTATATCCCAAGGAACAATAAGTAAAATAGAGAAGCAGTTTCGCGAGTTTGGTCATGTAAGGCAGATAAAAAAAGCAGCTGCCAATGCACTGAGTGATGAACTCAAATTAGATGTGTTGCTTGAGTTTCAGGAAAATCCACATACATCGAGTAGACAGGCATTCACTACATCCAATGCTAGCCATACGTCGATAGTAAACATATCAAAAGAAAATAAATTGCATCCCTATAAGATGATACCTACTCAGGAGCTCATGGAAGACGATTTTGATAGGAGAACTTTTTTTTGTGAGCAAATGATGGACATGTTGGATAACAATATTATCCAATTAGAAGACGTTATGTTTTCTGATGAGTGTACTTTGTCACTTAACGGTCATGCTAATCGGCAAAATTGCCGCTACTGGGCCACGGAAAATCCTCAATGGATGAGAGAAGAACACACTCAATACCCTCAAAAGGTTAATGTTTGGGCAGGGATTGTAGTAAACAATATCATTGGTCCCTTTTTCATTGAGGGCAACTTGAATGGCAACCATTATTTGGCACTACTTCAAAATGATGTCATTCCAACGTTGGCAAATTTATATCCTGATCCAGGAAACCCTCAAGTTTCAGCAAATACGATATTGTTTTGAGCAGGATGGAGCACCACCACATTACCAGCTTAATGTCCGGCAGTACCTCGATACAATATTTCCCAATCGGTGGATAGGGAGGCGAGGATCGATTGAATGACCAGCGCGATCACCTGATCTTACATTATTAGATTTATTTTTATGGGGATATGTTAAGAGCCATGTGTACAAAACTAAACCTTCTGATTTAAATGACTTAAAAGAACGAATAAGCTCTTGCGATTAGGTGATTAGGAGAATGAAGATACCTTTCAAACGATATATCACAAGCCTATACTTCCAATTTTAAAAATTGGGGGTTGTACCTGTCATTCTAAGGGGGTTGAAGGTAAGTGTTGCATTTTCACGTTAAAGAATGTCAAGTTATCATTTAAATTTGACGTGTTTAGGGATTTTTTATAAATATGTACAGTAACCTAAATAATGAATTTATTCCATTTGACTTTTACACACTGTATACTACTTGGTACTTGGATTAAAATAATAAAACCAAATTGTACTGTTTGGCATATATTCTCATTATATCTGTTCTTAAAATACACTGAAGATTTATACAAAATTATCACAATGAAATATTTGTATCTACGGCCATCCGTATTCACTTCTTTGGCCATTTTGTCTCACAGCCTATCCTTCAACTTGGACTCATGTAGTTCTCATTGCTGGTATCGTACAATTCTGGATTATTTCGGATGAGTCCTACTAATTTTTTATTTCCATTATCGAAACAACCTATAAACGTGCCACGAAAACTGTGCTCTATTCAGAAACCTTTCCTCGATCGTGTAGCTTGTGCATGGACTGAATATGTGGTGAGTTCAATTCTTGGTGCTTCCTCTTACCTGTGTTACATTGCAGTTGAAGATCTTATTTGACAGTCTTTCGGGCACGCTTTATATTTTTAACTGTGTTGGGTTTTCTTAGTGTCTCGTCATAACTATTAGTTGATATCAGTATGTCGCTGTTAACTATTGCAATAGAACTTTTTGCCTGAATTTCTTATATTCCAATATTTAATTAACTTAAATCATTTATATTTTTCTATTGTTTATCATTATATTTTCTTAAGTATTTACATTTTTTGTTAAATCAAGTAAAGCAACTGAGCTAACAATGGCAGTTATCACTCTAATACCAAACATAGCTGCATATAATGAACAGTATATCCGATCTTTCAGTAATTTCACAGATCTTAATCGTCAAAACCATATTGTAGTTTTATTGATTTTTAATACTATATTCTTGATACTGATTGTGTCTCGATTTTCCAAGGACTACGTACCAAGAAATGAAATGAAGTATAAAATAAACTATATACAAACAGAATAGTCATATGTTATAGATAAGTCATATGTACTCGCGCCGTCTAAAACATATGACTATTAGAAGAGTATTAATAATTGTGGGTACATTCAGTAACATTATTTAAAATATACGATCTGTAAAACACACTTCTTTACAGTTAGTTTGCACACAAATACAAAAATACTGGTAATTATAATCTGACTTTTAAAACTATTAACTTCTAATAATTATAAAAGTCATTTATACGTTTATCAATTTTTATAAGCGGATTTGTATATATCGACATATAGTTACATCAAGAATGAAATGGTTTAAAATGATCACACTTTTGTTATTAACCAACAATTTAACGGACAATTTTATGCATAGACATATAATACAAGATACACTGATCGTTGAAATATCAGTTCGTTTCCACAGTGCGACAGAGAAAACTGAAGCAAAGCAGTCCCTGCATCTCTGTCTAATCGGATGGGTTTATCGACCACGTGACATTAGCATTGATCATTTAGGTCACGTGGTCAAATTAGAAAGCGATGTAGCAACTGCTTTGCGTCAGTTTTCTCTGTCGCACTGGGTGAACGGGCTGGAAATACAACGATCAGTCTATCTTGTATTATATGTCAATGGTTTTATGTAAAATAAGAATAAAAATAAATATAAAGAGTAAACTACATCTTGTATGGAGAGCCTGCATGCTGCATGTCAAATGCCAATTAAAACGTATCTGCCATAGTTTGATAATGTGCAGGACGAGTTATGAATTTTGACTATTATTTCTCTTGAACAGTAATTAATATCTGAATAGAAATAAAAGCAAGGCCACTAATAGACCCCCACCTCTCCACAAACAATTTCATCCCTGTCCATCAAAATGCTGTTTCGCTGAAGATGTTGAAACTTTTATTTTTTTCAATAACTTAAAAAACGTAGTTTTTTCAAAATTATTCAAAACCGAATTTCAATTAACAACCATCAGAACTTTATCTATTGTGGGTATTTCATTTCGATGAAATAATTCGCGTACTATTCTTCTTATTGCTTCTTTGTCAAATTCATCAAGCGAGTTAATACCATTTTTACGATGCTCAATTGGTTTTAGGCTCGACAATGTTTCCGTAGTCTCATATTCTTGAACCACATTTCATAGAACCACAATAGATAGAAAGTAACAATACTTATTAAATAAAGTAAAACCGCCCATTCTAAAATAATGAAAAAATAATATCAGTACCTATTTTTATCTGCTACTCTAATAGAAATAGCACTTTTCGTTTTTGTAGGATTCTCCTGCATTTCCGATTTAAATACATATATGATCATTTCCTTCCTTTTAACGTCAAAATGTCCCTTTACTGGTATTTTTTTTAGGTGTACTGAGGGTTACATTAATCTCAAGGAGTTCGTTTGCTATATCAGAGCTTGCCATTTTTCTTGTTCTATTAACCTTAAATATCTTAAGGTAATTGATTAAAAGAAGGTCAAATTAGCCTAGAGTGAAATAATATGTATTGTAATAAAACCAACGTCATTGAAAGTATCGAAAAAGTTATGAAACTGAATTCTGTATACTTTTCTAAGTCCAGAAAAGAAAATAAAACGTTTCGAAACATCAATAATTTAAAATATTGGTTTCTCTTACATTTACCAAAGTGATTATCACAAGCTATTTTTATTTTTGATGAATAAATACTTTATTTTTGGATACTAAAAGTTTACTACATACTAACTCAACAATAACTATAATGTTTCAAAATACAAAATATATTAACTTATAAACCAACATGCTACAATTTGAATATAATCAGACTGGGCAGTTTAGACCTGTAAAATGACAATCATTCTCGCTCAAGGCGATAAATTATATTTAATAGTCTCTTGGCGAATAAAAAGGCGAATACCGTTGGAAAACGTGCATGTCAGGCCTCGATAATTTGTTTGTGTTGGGAATTTGCAATATAAATAGAATTTAGGCAATTACTCTTGCCACCTACAGAAATAACTGCGGAAGTTTCCATACATTGCCAACTAGATCTCCTGACATTGACAGAATGCCAAGACAGAATTCTTGATTCTTGAAATATTACAACATACCTATACCTTAACCCTCAGGAAGATCATTAGACATTTGATGATCTGACAAAAAAGATGTAGGTATAGAAGCACGTGGATTTCATTTCGAAAATCTGCTATAAATCTTCATTTTGGTTTCCGTTATGTCGTTTTCGATTTTTGTGCCTTAATTTTTATTTTTATCTGAAATGTCTCTTATTGGGTATTCTTTAATTTTCTTAAGAATGTAATTAAGTTAATTATTAAAAATTAAATTTGTACAGTAAAATTACACTTTTTGGAATCTACTGTTTAATTTGTTAAACTTTCAATTTATACTTAAAATAATTATTTTATTAAAAATTTAGTAATCGTGTGGGGCAAAAATAGATACGCCAGTTTTTTATCGATTTGTATACTTTATAATAGCCTAGTTAAATTTTTCAAAAACCTTACACAGGGTAAAATTTTTTGACTGGCCCCGATTTTTTTTTTTAATTTTAAATAAATCAAATAATTAGGTGATAGTAGTGTAACGTTTTACCAAAGAATTAAACAAATCTAAATTACTATTAACAAATTATGACCAAAAGAAGTTTTACTCAAAATAAACAAATTGCCCTGTATATTATTAAACTATCGGCGCTGACACTTTTAAATGGGTATTTAATATTCGCAATGGACTATCTAAGATCTGATGTTTCATCATAGTAAATATCTTAACACTTTGATATTCTTACCTCACAAATTTATGAACAACAAACAATACCAATCGCATCGAATCAATGTTCATAACTAAAAGTCCTTATTTATTTTTTAAACAATTAAAAAAACCAATATTTCCAACTTCTTATGGGACAAATACACTCAAATTAGAAATGTTTGGAAATGTTTTAAAAAAACGCCAGCTTATTGTGACGTCAGACTTAGGTAGTACATAGAAGTTTCTTTACGAGGAAGGGGTATGTACAGTTCCTCACGACTCACCGTGCACGCTATTTTGTGCATTTACGAAATATTTCTTGTTTCTATAGAATGGAATCTTTGCTTTTTTAGTTTGTGCTTTGTTTCTCTTTAGTGGAATATCTTTAGAAATATGCACAATGCTGAGGCTTTGAGATTCCTTTCCTTTTTTCTCCATTTATACTTTATACTCCATATATTGTACAATTTTCCCTTATACCATGGAGTAAATAAAATACTTTTTTGTATTTTTTCATATTTACTACTCTTTTTACCATCCACTGGGTGCGTTTATTTGATTCTGACATTAGATTTGCTTCGTACGTTTGGTGTCAAATACTTTAAGTTAAAATTGAATTTTTTTCTTTCTTCACACAATCTTTGCTGGATCACTTTAAAACCTAATATGCAATGTATAGTTTCTAGATGGTTTTTATTCCTACAGAATGTTTCCTTTAATATGTTAATTCATATGTTCAAATTGTAAATATTTGATCGGGTTGTATAGTATAAGTTGAAGGCAAAAATGTAACAAGCAAAAAGTATGCAAGCAATTCCAGAAAAAAATATCCAAATTTAAGTCCATTATCTCAATAAAATATTATATTTTATTTTAAAATTGATAGCTACGAATCACGACGAATTCAACATATATGATGAATTTACATAGAGCTTTGGTACATGAAAGCTGTATTGTCTTAAAATAGTTGGAAATATTTTATACTGGAACACCTGGCCTACTCTTTTTCTTTGTAATAGTTTTGTTTGATGTTATACGTTTATGTCAATCACAACGGTGAAGTCAGATTTAGCCTTACGCTATGCAAATATTAAATATCAATAAAAGAACTACTATATAGATTTAATATATGAGTCATTTTAAACCACTTCGGGGTACATATAATCTACAACACAAAGTTAATATCAATTAGATACCTTATACACCACTGCTGCGCCTTTTAAGAGTGAAGAAAGGAAAAGTTACGTGAAAGGCAAAAAGTTTTGGGCTTATTGGTAGACAATTTTAAATGACTGATAACCTAATAGCCGATTATATTTATATGACTAAATAGCATATTGCGTGCACCTATTGTTAGGCGTCCGCAACAGCAAATATTTTAATATTCTTAAAAGTTCTATGCTCTTAATTACATAACATCAAGAATATTAAGACGCTATTAGGGTACCAAATCAATTTACCTTAACATTTACAATACACTTATCTGTGGGAACTAGGACGTCACAACAATTCATAAAATATGTGTGATAAACAACAATAATCGACATTTGTAGTTGGTGTAAATGGTCAATGATGTGATTGGGTGTCTGTTATGAATATATTTGGAATTTATTTTACGAAATTATTAATATTTATAACAATGTAAGATACAAATTTTTCTGGTCAAATACTAGCGAACGTAACTTTTTTGAGGTGTCATATTAGAATTCTAAGCTTTGTAGTCCTCTTTATTTCCGGTCTGTTCTTTATAAATCTTCAAAAGCTGTATAAAGCATATTAGACATACCTTGGTGTAGAATTTTGAATAGTTTACATAAAACTAGAAAATTTTATAAATATTACGAAAGGTAAAACAAAATTCATTTCTATACACTGTTACAAATATACTTATAAAATTATAATCAATAATGCTTGTTGCCAAAATAATCAATTAAAATATAACAACTTATTTCACAAGATTTAAAATTAAATCAGTAAAATTTGGTCTGCATTTTAGCTTTAATGTCCCAATTTTCCAGTGATTTTTTATAATGTTTAATATCATAATTATTTTTGCAAAAACCATATTGAATATATAAGAATATATAAAAAAGAATATAATAAAATTGGCAGATATTATTGAAGAGTTTTATTTCAAAATTTTTATAAAAATATTTTTGTTATTGGATTATTTTTTATTTATTATCTTATTTATCTTATTATCTTATTTTGAAACATTATGAATATATATTTATAACAACGAATATTACTCAAAAGTCAGGTAAGTGACACCGGATCAGCAACAACTTCTTTAAATTCCATAATTTTATCTGATTTTCATAAAAACCATTAACAATTTTTGAAAATATTGTGTCTATCGAAGCATAAAATGGCCGCATAAAATGCTAATTTGAGGTAAGAAATAATTAGCATTCAAGAATTAAAATAAAAAATCAATAAAGTATTATAAAATAAAAATCAATAAATTATTATATAATATATTACATAACAAGAAGTTGTGGCAACTCGTCTTAAAAACATGAATATTATTTTAAAGTTTTATTCTTAAAAATTTGTATATTTTAACTGTGACTTTAGTTACTAGTCCATATACCAATAAATATTTCCCATGTAAAATTTGTGTCGTTTATTTCAAAAAGATATGAAAAGTCAGTGAATAATGTTTGTATTAACAAAATAGTTCCTAAATAAAATATTCAGTATGATGCAAATATATGAAGTAATTTTTTTACTCAGAAACAGACAACTTTTAAAAAAATCTTAAAATACGTCAGTGTTCATTGGCCATCATTTGCTCTATATAATATTTACGTCATCAGTGTTAACGTAATGATGTAATCGACGATTTTTTTTAAATACAAACCGAGGTGAAAGTAGATTTTTTAAAAGATCTCCTAATCGCCATTACAACAATAAAATTTATTATTATGCAACGAGTATTTATTTCTACAGGGTTAACCAAAACTGTTGGTTTACTAATACAATTAACTTATAATAAGTGTAGTAAAATAAAATCAAATTATATAAGAAACGTTGAAATTGAAGACCTTTAGTAATAATTCAACCCTAACGTTTTTGATGACTGCAGGAGTCTACATTATTCGGCCGACTTTGATACATTTTGCTCTTCAAATATCCTTATAAAAAAATCTAAAGGAGTCAAATCTGGAGACCTTGGTGGAAATTGGATAGATCTACTTCTACCTATCCACCGACCTGGGAAAACGTTACTGTAAATAATGCCGGCCCAAACATTCACCTTCTCGGGATATTGTGTCCTATATTCTTTTTTTTTTATTACTCCAACACTGATGACGTAATATTTAACACATATATAGCAATTGATGGGATTTTTTTAAAGTCGTCTTTTCTAAAATAATAAATATATTCCATACTTTTGCATCATAGTGTATATACTATGATTGTCCTTGAAATACAAAGCTACGAGGATAATATTTATTTACACTTATACTTTATTTACTATTGCAAATATTAAATTTGGTGATATTTATCGATCTTGAATCACATTTACTTATTATTGAGTAATTGCTTAATACAATTAAACGATCTTTCTTTTTATTTAGTTGAACCTTTTGTGAAGTATGAAGATCCAGGGTTTTTACATATTTGTTTTTAAATATGCATGTAGACACAGTGAGGATTTTTGCAAATATTTTCCAATTTCATTATAAACTAATTAAAGAGAATCAATGCTCATTCTTTCTTAAATTTAAAAACGATATTATTTTAACTATAAATAGTTTTTAACATAATTTAGTTTTTAACAAGATGTTTTTCATAAGTGAATCCATTTGATTAGAGCTTAACAATCAGTACACTGAACTTAATTTTATATTATTTATTTCTCAATAACTCATCGCAGCCGGACATAAAATACGTAACTTTTTGTTATGCTTTAATACATAAAAAATATATTAATCTTAAATATTTTAGCTATTTGTAATTTATTATCGCCCCATTTTCGTTTAATAAAATAATCCAAAATACAATGGTTGTTTAAAGTTACTTAGTTGTATTTATCCATTAAAACGCATCTGACACCATATCTTTGTTATTACTCTATTTCCAGTTTCGCCTGAAATAACCTCAACTTATTTCATTTAAATAGAACACCCTGTATAGTTTTGCAGATTTTAAAAGAGCTTATTATTCTTAAGTCATACATACGAAGTTTGGTAAAAATTGTTACAACGTAAACTTGGGTCCAAAATTTTTTTTGTATTAAAACAATGTAGTAAGAAATAACCGAGTAATATCTAGTAGGTAACCGCTGCCAAATAAATTCACCTTGAAGCCTTAAGAAGACCCCAGATAGGGAGTCGAAACCTCGGTGTAGTCAAATTCAGCTCAATTCAACCCATAAACTTTGATATTAAAGTTTAATAATATTAATCTTAGTTATAGTCCATGAAAACCTGGAAATATATGAACATTTGTTTGTTTATTCCTATATGTTTCTATTAGCTGCCTTATATTGTATATTAGGTATGTTGTCGATCTGCCTTTCACAAATCTAAATTGATTGTCAGATATTTTTTCACGAATCCGTCTAGCGATAACTCTCATATTTTCATGACAACTCAAGAAGTTTTAATGCTCTATAATGTGTACATTATAGAGCCATGTATACATGACTTTTCTCTGTTGCTACTTCTCTGTTCATTTGACATTTTGTCCTATTTTATAATTATATTATTCATGTTTGTTTGCCAACGAATTCCTGATTTCCTTAGCTCTGTTCACACCTTTTTATAATTTTTGTTGTTCTAGAGAAACTTGTAATTTTAGTCACTATTGCTTTAACTGTTTCCGATAATTATACTAGTTTCTGAGTTTTTTTTATTTTATTTTTTAAATGCATGATTACGATTTACTCATAAATAGTTGTTTTGAGTAATTTTGGCCGTAATATATTGCTTCTGCGTGAGCTTTTGGTCCAAATGCAACCTAAGATATGTCACCACATCTGTAGCAGAAATAGGGGCGTTGTTTAGACTAGCTTGTGGAGTGCGTTTCTTCTTGTTGTAAATGTGATTTGGACTAATTTCTTGTTGTTGACTTTAATTTTCCATTCTTTTTACCAGTTCTTTAATCTTCTTAAGGTGCCTTCTCCGTTACTGAAGGTTGGCTATAACTACGGCAAATTGCTCTCTATCTTGAGCTGTTCTTAGTATCGAATGTGTGTCCATGCCTGTCCAGTCTCTTACATTCTTCAACCAGGAGCATTTTCTTCTTCCTGGACCTCTTCTTCCTTCCACTTTCCCTTCCATTAAAAGTCGTAGGAAGTTGTATTTTTCTCTGTAAATATGTCCTAGATAACTCGTTTTTCTGTTTTTTACAATATTTAGGAGTTCTCTTTCAGTACCCAATCTTCTTAGCACCTCGTTGTTGGTCACGTGCTCTCTCCAAGAGATCTTCAGCATCCTTAGAAAAACCCACATCTCAAAGGCTTCTATACGCCTCATACTTGTAATTCCGAGAGTCCATGTTTCCACTCCGTATAGCTTTTTAGCTATTAGCTATTAGTTCTCTAATATATGCAAGAAACTTTGCAGAGTTTCAGATACTATGTCTTCTATGCTATATTTTGTAGTATGAAACTAAAACGGCTGCATCATCGGCAAAAGTCTCTACTGTGACGTCATTTGTAATAGTTATGTCAGTAGTAAAGATTAGGTATAGGAAGGGCCCAAGAACATCTTCATAAGAAACTCTGGATTGGATTGAGTAATAAATTGAGAATATAATGGTAACAGAACAACTCGAACCCTTCTAATTTGTTTCTGGTCAAAATTTCCTCGTCACTTTCAACCCTGCAGTCAATCCAGCTACCCAGATATCTAAAGTGTTCAACCTTTTCCAGGATTTTGTTATCTAATTTTAGTAATGATTCTTTGATATTAAATTTTTTAACCACCATTCATTTTATTTTCTTTGCGTTGATTGTTTCAGTGCATTCGTTGTTTACAGCTTTCAACAGGGTCTAAAGGTCTTCTAGACTTTCTGCCATTATGCCGCTGTCATCTGCGTATCGGATGTTAGTTGAGAAATAATTTCACCACCGATGTCAACACCTTTGCGAATACTATTTAACGCTATCTCAAAAACTGGTTTAGTGTAGGCATTAAAGAACATCGGTGACCATAGATATTATAATACAAACAGACTATAGAGTGCTACAATACCGTGGCGTTTCTCCATTGCGACAGAGAAAACTGACGCAAAGCAGTCCCTGCATCTCTTTCTAATATGCCAGGTTTATTGACCACGTGACCTAAATGATTAATGAGAAGGTCACGTGGTCGATAAACCCTGCCCATTAGAAAGGGATGTAGGGCTGCTTTTCGTCAGTTTTCTCTATAGCACTGGGTGAACGCGACTGTATGGCAGCAGTCAGTTTATTTGTATTATATCGGTAATATAAAACAGCTGTCGATCGGATAGCCAAGCGGGCTGGGCGGCTGGCTTCTCCTTCGCTTCACTGCGAGAGATGTCAGTTCAATCCCCAGCTCGGTGTACAGAAAACAAAAAGGCTAACGCAGCAGTTTAAAATTCGAAATGAATCTGCGGCTTAGTCTAGAATATGCTGGTATCTGATCGGCCTATGGTGGAGCAGTACGGCAAGAGATAAGGGCTTGCGGCTTGGTGATACTCCTCCATAGATCCTTACCGGAAGGGCGTGTGCCGCCTAAATACCGGGTATATATATATATATATATATATATATATATATATATATATATATATATATATATATATATATATATATATATATAGAAAAGGAGTACGACCGTCAATCCAAAATAAACTAAGGTTCACTCGAAGAGTGGTGGGTTTATCGGTCAAAGTGGAGAAATAAAAGACAAAGAAGGTGGCTACTTCATCTATTTATTGAAAACGTTTCGCTTTCTGCTCAGAAAGCATCATCAGTTCATCTAAAAAGAACAATATAAAACCAAACATCCATAGAGAAGTTACAATAAAAGTGTATTACCTTACAAAGACATGTAGCAGTCAAAGATGTTAAAAATATGAAAAAGCTTACGAAACTAGACATTTAGAGTAAAGTTGTATAAATCAATTAATTGAAACTTGGTATAGTTTGCAATTTAACAAAATTAGCACAGCAAAAGAACATGTGATAAACATACATGTATATAAAAAAGATATTATAAAAACTTAAGTAACAAACATTAAGATTTATTTTATAGTGTAAAGAACTAGAAAGATCATGAGAAAGCACTTCCAACAATTTATTAAATCAATTAGATTTTAAATTTCACTTTAGGTAACATTATAAGTTATTTAAATTAATTTAGTATAAAGATAAAATGAAGTTACCAGTCTTGAGCTTACTGAGTCTCGCCGATAAATGAATTTACAGGTTAAACACCTACGCAAACACGTGAATAAGGTGGCCTTGAGGTCAGAGTGACAAGAACAGCAAGGCGAAATACCAACCTCTATGTAATAGGGCGGTGTATTCAAAAAAAGTTATAAATTTGGTTGACCACTTGTCGTTAAGAAATCAAACAATGAAAGGAAAAGGTGGTTAAGATTCATCCTACAGTGATTGATTTGTCAACAAAGAACAAGGTATGAAAATCAAACAAAATATCATATATTATAATATGACGTCACTGGTTAGCCAGCCAACAGGTGAAGATTAATACAACTTCCACAGTCCAAAGGTTCAAATCATTTCGGACCGTAATGAAAAAGATTCTATGAATCAAATTTCAGTTTAAAATTTTAACAACTAAGTTCATCAAAAAGAACAATTACTTAATTATGTAAAAGTGATATTGACAAATAGTTAATAAAATGTAAGTTGATAAATCTAAGTTTAAGAAAGAATAATTTATTTAATTTTATTTTTATTTAAATTTATTATATGAAAATATGATAAGAAAAAACCCATTATGGGACAAAGTTGCTCTTGCCCAACATGCTATTAGCACTAAGCACGAAGTAAACTTTAATGAAGTTAAAATTCTTGGCACTGAACGTAATCTCGTTAAAAGACAGTTTTTAGAAATGTGTTCAATTTTAAAACACCCTAATACCCTTAATAAGAGAACCGACATAAGTAATTTGAGCCAAATTTACCATGCATTAATTTTGCAGAATTGGGCCTGATATGTTGTTTACTCAAACTTTGTCCCATAATGGGTTTTTTCTTATCATATTTTCATATAATAAATTTAAATAAAAATAAAATAAAATAAATTATTCTTTCTTAAACTTAGATTTATCAACTTACATTTTATTAACTATTTGTCAATATCACTTTTACATAATTAAGTAATTGTTCTTTTTGATGAACTTAGTTGTTAAAATTTTAAACTGAAATTTGATTCATAGAATCTTTTTCATTACGGTCCGAAATGATTTGAACCTTTGGACTGTGGAAGTTGTATTAATCTTCACCTGTTGGCTGGCTAACCAGTGACGTCATATTATAATATATGATATTTTGTTTGATTTTCATACCTTGTTCTTTGTTGACAAATCAATCACTGTAGGATGAATGGTGATCTTAACCACCTTTTCCTTTCATTGTTTGATTTCTTAACGACAAGTGGTCAACCAAATTTATACCTTTTTTTGAATACACCGCCCTATTACATAGAGGTTGGTATTTCGCCTTGCTGTTCTTGTCACTCTGACCTCAAGGCCACCTTATTCACGTGTGTGCGTAGGTGTTTAACCTGTAAATTCATTTATCGGCGAGACTCAGTAAGCTCAAGACTGGTAACTTCATTTTATCTTTATACTAAATTAATTTAAATAACTTATAATGTTACCTAAAGTGAAATTTAAAATCTAATTGATTTAATAAATTGTTGGAAGTGCTTTCTCATGATCTTTCTAGTTCTTTACACTTTAAAATAAATCTTAATGTTTTTTACTTAAGTTTTTATAATAACTTTTTTATATACATGTATGTTTATCACATGTTCTTTTGCTGTGCTAAGTTTGTTAAATTGCAAACTATACCAAGTTTCAATTAATTGATTTATACAACTTTACTCTAAATGTCCAGTTTCGTAAGCTTTTTCATATTTTTAACATCTTTGACTGCTACATGTCTTTGTAAGGTAATACACTTTTATTGTAACTTCTCTATGGATGTTTGGTTTTATATTGTTCTTTTTAGATGAACTGATGATGCTTTCTGAGCAGAAAGCGAAACGTCTTCAATAAATAGATGAAGTAGCCACCTTCTTTGTCTTTTATTTCTCCACTTTGACCGATAAACCCACCACTCTTCGAGTGTACCTTAGTTTATATATATATATATATATATATATATATATATATATATATATATATGTATATATATATATATATATATATATATATAATACAACCTAACCTAACCAATCATTATAATATAAGATATCTCGACTGGATTGGAAAGTGACTTAACTGCAGCTCTCTATTGTAGGTAGTGCTATGCATGATAACTGAGTTCCTTGGCCAATATGTTTGGATGCTTCATTCTGTTAAATTATGTCTTGGGGCTTTGTAAAAATTGGTGTTTATTATTCTACGAACCTCGGGTGAAGAAAATGCTTTTATTGGAGGTGATAGCTGTCAGGGTGCATCTAGATGTTCGCTGACTACATCATCACTTGGAGTAAATGTATTTTCTAAATATTCCACAAATACATTAGCTTTTTTAATGTTAGTCTGCGCCGAATTTATGTCAGCTTTTCTGACTAGAGGAATGGGGAGTGCCGGTCTTTTGCAGTTCTTACTTGCTCTCCATATAGAGTGGTCATCTGGAGAGAGCCTGCTAATATATAAATTAAAGATGTCATGACAAGCTTGATAGAGCGCTGATTTTAGTCCCAAACTCTTCGTTTAATAAACTCATCATTAGATCATTTAGTACGATATTTTTTTTAAACTACACCTACTATGAAACTACTAGTTTTTATAGAAGTTCCAACGCTGAAATATGTTTTGTTATTCCATTATAGTCTTTATCCTGTTTTATCAAGTTCATTGTATAGATTTTAATACACTTTCATTGTAGCATTTCTATAGCTAATTTGGCTTGTTCTTAGTAAAACAATACTAGTGGATGATAAAAAAAAATCGGTTGCCTGTAAAGTCGGTTTTACGGGCGAAGATTTTACGTGACAACGTCTTTTTCTCGGTAGAATATTTATTGATATGAATATTATTAAATTGCACAATAGGAACAAGGAATTGCCGCTATAAACTCAGTTTCTCAACTTTTGTGTCAATCTAACTGTTACGTTCCAAATTTAAAGTAGAAAGTCCCACCTCTATTTTATCAAAATTTAAATAATTCAGGACGTGTAAGAGCGGTTGCCTATAATATATTATAAGCAAGGTGGCGAAAATAAAATTAGTAATTTTCAAATAGGGGTAATGTCTGGCAAATTGTGCTGAAGTTAAGGGAACACGTCCTCTTTTTTGTGAAGAAACTAATTTAGATCGTTCTTTCTAGAGTTATCTTGGAAGAATTGGGATCATAAAATTGAAATTTTTGAATCTCGGTATTATTCGGTGACCTCCGTGTGTCAAGTTGTCAAGTGTTCGGAAAGACGACGGAAAGAAAGTGATTCCAGGTTTGAGAGTGTTACTGAAAGGTTGGGCTAGATTAAAAACGGCATTTTTGTTTTTTTTGCTTTTGCTGCTGTTCCATGTGGGATCTGGACTAGTCCGAACCGTGTGGATATTCAAGGGGATTTGCTGCCTTCGTGGAAGGGTTTTTTTTGGAATATCCACAATTTCGCTAAAAAAAGCGGATCTACAGTACACGTGAATACCGGGAGTCGCATTTAGATCAAGAAATTAGCCTTAATCACGAGTCCAAATAGCCGACTACGCTTCGGTCCAATTTGGGATATTTCAAACCCCTAATCTGGCTAAGAAGGGGTTGGTTGGTTTGTTTGTTTTTTTTTCTGCTTCTTCTTCTTCGTATTTTTCCGTCTGGCTGTAATTTTCGACTTTTCAACATTGTCACACAAGTCTATGTACATCGGCAATCGTATGGGATTTTGGATTGAAGACACGCTGAACTATAACTGGAATTCCACGAGGTGAAGTATATGAAAATTCGAGGTATGGATCGATAATTAATTTTCAACGGAAGATTTAAGCGCCGTCTAATTTGGTTTGCGGAATACAATAGTTTTTTTTAAAGATTATTTGCTGTTAGTTTTTATTTTCATATTTACAAATACTTTACAGATTTTTTTAAAGATAATTTGCGGTTTATTTTATTAATTCAATATTTACACATACCTATTTTAATTTTGTAAACTGCGTCTAAGGGGGGGTTATATATTTGAGATTTATTTTTTTATATTATTTTCTGCGCACGCACTTGAGCTCACGTGGTGTCCTATTTGCGTTAATTATTTTTTTTTTTGGTTGGTATTGAACCGCACACCCCTTAGCGTCCGGTACTTTTGATACGTCTTACCTTTCATTTTGTTCTGTTAAATAGAAATAACTTATGAATTTTTGTTAGGCAAGTAGAAGCCGCATTTTTATATTATTTTTTTATTAAGCCTATGGTAAAGTTAAATAATATTGTAATATGTAGTATGTATGTATTTATTTTCAACTATCTTGGGAATCTATTTATTAAAATTGACTAAATTCTAATCTGACAATTTCATTTATTTTTTTTATTTATTCAGGTTGTATACTGTTACTTAGTATTTTAGTAGTAAACCTATTGGTAAGTTGGTGGTTTATTGAATAGTAACGTAGGGAAGGCTGTGGGCCAATTTACCTGGCGCCCCTGATATAACTTCGGATTTTTTTGTTTTGTGGACCGCACGACCATCTCCACTGTTTTGTCTAGCCGCGAGCCATTCCCAGACTGTCACCGTATAGTACTTTTCTTTCCGGGTGTACGTCTGATTTATATTTGGTACATTTTATAATTTTTTTTTATAGATTCGGTTTTGTACGCCACATATTTTGGCGCCCAACGTGGGGCCCTTAATTAATTAACCTTTTTTTGTCAACCCCTTGTCTAGATTCCTTTTAATTAGTTAACCTAACGTGTTTGGGCTTTAATTGACTAACTTTGATTTATTTACTTTACCACTGGTTTTGCACTTAGTAGTAGTCTTAGAACTTCGTGTTTAGTGGAAGTGTATGCCAAGAAGTGCTTACTAGTTTTTTTTTGTGTGACGTGAAGTTGGAAGAAGCCAAAAATGTAACTTAAAAGAAGATACTTTGAAGTGGTGTTGTGGAACTTAGAAGAATTATGGATATATTAGGACTTTGAAATATTTCTATTTCAGTTGGAGTTCAAATTTATTTTTTTGAGAAGTTGGACTTCGAAATTCTACATTGTGGTTTAACTTACTTATGTTAGGGAATGTAAAATCTTTTTTTGAGATTATGTTGTGACTTGTAATTTGTTCTGAAACAATGAAATTTTGAAAATCTTTTGTGAAATTTTATAGATTGAATAAAGCGACTATTACTTTTATTTTGCTTTTGGTTTGCTCCCATTAATAAAGTAAACTGTACCTGTGTGTTAATATTTTTACTTATATCTTGATTTTGTTTGAATATTTGCTCCTTTCGGTTGATACATTTTTTTTTAAATTTTGAACTTTGGCAAGATGGTGCGAAAACTTGTACCCAACTACTTAAGGAAAGAGGAACTGGAATATGAACTCAAAATTCGTGGAGTGTCTACTGGCACTGTTGAGTCTATGAGGTCTAGTCTGTCTGATGCACTTAGACGTGAGGCAGCAAATGAAAGCTTTAGATATCCTGAGCACCCATTCACCTTTTCACAGGATAAAACTGCAATCGAGACTAAACTTGCGGAGCTGAATACGGCTGTTGGAAAGTTTGCCGGAACTCCTACTTGTGCTGAGTCCTTGAGATTGCGGACACAGATTAACCATGTCTTGGGGAGAATTGATCTTATGGTATTGCCAACAGGTGATGATGCAGACGCAGCCCAGGTTGTTAAGTCAGACTTTCTTGCTGAGATTTTGAAGTTGTCACAGGATTTACATGATAAGCAGCATCCAATCGGATCTGGTTCGGTACCAGTAGCGCTCGATGTGATTTCGGTTTTAAATCAGTCTTTTCAGGCAGGGGTAGGACAAGTTCATGCTTCTTCTCCTGGAGCGATGTCACAAGCTGGTAATAATGTTTTTTCAGGGTCTGTCTCTAGTTTTTCTTCTGGGATGATACTTCCTCATAAATGGGGAATAGAAAAGTTTTCAGGTTCTGCTAGGGGTATGTCTATTTCTGCATTTTTTGAGATGGTGAATGAATTGAGTCTCGCTCGTCATGTACCAGATAGTATACTTTTGGAATCAGGTATAGATTTATTTTCGGATAAAGCCTATCAGTTTTATAAAGATGTTCGTCTACGTGTAGGGAGTTGGGCTGAATTAGTTGAAGAGTTTCGTAGGGAGTACCTGTCAGCTCACCATGGGGAAGCGCTTTTTGAAGAGCTTCGGAGGAGAACTCAGCATTCGTCTGAGACTATTGGAGTTTACTTGGCAATAATGAATAGTTACTTTAATCGCTTGCGTTGTCATGTTCCAGAGGAAGTTAAATTGTCTATAGTTATTAGGAATTTGCATCCGTTCTATCAAGATAGATTACGTGATCCTTTGCCAGCTACCTTGGAGGAACTTCGTGTTCTATGTCGCAGTATGGAGGAAAGACGTGATTGTATTAGGAACTATGTTGAACCGAATAGTAGGAAAATGAATACTTTGGAAAAGGACCTAGCTTATATCAGTGTGGATGCTGAAAGTTGTAGTAGTGTTAGTGAGGGTCCTGTTGTTTCATCCGAATCGGAGTCCGCTAGAGGAAAGTTTAGGACTTTAATCTGTTATCGTTGTAATCAGTCAGGCCATAAGGCAGTAGGGTGTCTAATGAAGAAGGAGGCTGTTCACTGTTTTAAGTGTAAGAAAGAAGGGTTTACAGTCAGAACTTGTCCTTCGTGTAATTCGGGAAACGGAAGGAAGCGCACCTAACTGGTCGAAGAGGTGTTGCCGACGTTGACTCGACCAACCTACGTCCTATTTTAGACTTTATTTTACATCATTCCGAAGGAGATGAACGTCCATATTTGAAAGTTAAAGTCTTAGGAAAGGAAATTTTGGGATTATTGGATTCTGGTGCTTCAAAGACCATTGTAGGAAGAACTGGTTGGAAATTTTTACAAAACTTGGGTTTAGAGTTGGATACTTCGAAGAAGACCGTTTGTAGAGTGGCGAATGGTCAGATGTGTGAATCGTTGGGGGAATGTTTAGTACCTTTCATGGTTAGGGATCGCTTGCGTATCTTGCCAGTATTAGTTATTTTGGACGTACCGCACATTCTGATTTTAGGATCTGATTTTTGGCGTGTTATGGGTATCGTTCCAGATTTGAGGCATAACGAATGGTATTTTTCGGACGCTCCAGCAATGGTAGGTTCAGTGGATCATCTCCGAGGTCAAACTATTTTGACCGATGCAGAGAAGTCGCAATTGGATGAAGTTATTAATAGAAGTCGTGAACTAATGGGCACTTCTCTTGGTTGTACTGATGTCACTGAGCATGTGATTGTTTGTAAATCTGCACCCATAAAACAACGTTACTATCCTGTATCCCCAGTAATCCAAAGCCATATTGATAAAGAGCTAGAAGATATGTTGGCGAAAGGAGTAGTGGAGCGATCGAATAGTGCTTGGTCGTCCCCGATTCTCTTGGTGAAGAAAAAGGTTCCAGAAGGTGAAGAACCAAAATGGAGGTTCTGCGTAGACTATCGAAAGCTTAATGCCGCAACAGAGAGGGATGGCTACCCATTACCGTACATCTCTAATATTTTAAATAAATTGAAGAACGCGCATTATCTTTCCACCATAGACATTAAGTCGGCGTATTGGCAGGTACCTGTTGCTAAGGCTTCCAGGCCTTATACTGCTTTTACGGTTCCTGGTCGAGGTCTTTTTCAGTTTTGCAGAATGCCTTTTGGATTACATAATGCCCCGGCTACATGGCAGAGGTTGATAGATCGTGTCCTCGGTCCGGAGTTGGAACCCTATGTTTTTACTTACTTGGATGACGTGGTCATCGTGACAAAGTCTATTGAAGAACATGTAAGGATCTTAGAGGAAGTCTTTAGACGCTTGAGAGAAGCTAAGTTAACCGTTAGCTGGGATAAATGTCAATTTTGTAGACCGGAACTAAAGTATTTGGGTCATGTGGTTGATAGGAATGGACTACATGTTGATGGTGATAAGGTCAAGGCTATGCTACGTATCCCAACACCCACATCCGTCAAGGAAGTTCGTAGCATCATAGGCACATTTTCCTGGTATCGAAGATTTATTCCTTCCTTTGCGACACTACTAGCTCCAATTACAGCGATATTGAAGAAAGGAAGAAAATTCAATTGGACCCCGAGTTGTGAAGAATCTTTTCAGAAAATAAAAGAATGTCTAGTTTCTGCTCCGATACTTAATTGTCCTGACTACAATTTGCCTTTTGTTGTCCAATGTGATGCCTCAGGATATGGAGTGGGCGCCGTGTTATTGCAGCCAGGCCCGGATGGTGACGAAGTAATTAGTTTCCTGAGCAGATCACTAACGCATCAAGAAAGGAGTTTTTCCACGACGGAACGGGAATGTTTAGCTGTGTTATGGGCAGTCGAAAAACTGCGTCCTTATTTGGAGGGTGTTCCGTTTACGGTCGTGACTGATCACGCATCCCTCGTATGGCTTCAAAATTTGAAGGATCCTACTGGAAGATTAGCTCGATGGGCGGTAAGATTGCAACAATATGACTTTAAGATTGTGCATCGGAAAGGAAAAGAACTTGTTGTCCCCGATTTGTTATCTCGGTCAGTTCCCGTGCTTGATATGGTTGAAGAGGTTGTACCGCTTCCTAGTGGTGATAGTTGGTATGATAAACTTTGTAGAAAAATCGAGTCTAATTCCTTGAAGTATCCTCAGTGGAGAATATCTGGTGGCAAACTTTATAAATACATCCGTCCCAGTCAGGGATTTTTGGTCGAGGAAGTGGACAATTGGAAGGAAGTCGTTCCTAAGGGTCAACGATTGGAAGTGCTGAAGTTGTGTCATGATAGTCCTTTAGCAGGTCATATGGGGATCCTGAAAACTTATAAGCGTATTAACGAGAAGTATTTTTGGCCGAAACTGCGGAGTGATGTGTCTCGTTACGTTGGACGTTGCTCACTGTGTGCCATGCATAAGGTGGAACAAGGTAAGCCCAAAGGCTTTATGACTCCTCAACCTAAAGCTACTCAACCATGGGAGATAGTAGCAACCGATCTTATGGGACCTTTCCCAAGATCAACTCAAGGCTATAAGTTTATCTTAGTGGTAATGGATGTGTTTAGTAAATTTTCTTTGGTATTTCCGTTGCGATCCTCAAAAGCCGTGCATGTCGTTAAGAAAATAGAAGAAGAAGTTTTTCTCGTATTTGGAGTTCCACGTCTGTTACTATGTGATAATGGTGTCCAGTATACTTCGGGTATTTTCAAGAAAATGATGGAAACCTATGGTGTCTCAGTTCGTTATAATGCGTTGTATCATCCACAGTGCAATCCATCTGAACGCTATAACCGAACCCTTAAAACAATGATGGCAACTTATATAGCTGACAACCATAGGAAGTGGGATGAAAATTTGGCCAAACTAGCATGTGCTACGCGCACTGCATACCACGAGTCGACTGGTCAAGATCCCTACTTCATAAATTTCGGTCGGAAGATGGTAGTGGATGGACGAGATTTTTCCCGAAAGGACAAACTCGGAGACCCGGAGGACGAAGTAGCTAAAATGGGATATAATCGATCGCGTGGACTCCAGGAATTATTTGTTGATGTTAGAAAACGTTTAGATAAAGCTTCGGCTAAGTGTGAGAAGACCTATAATCTACGGAGACGTCCAGAGGAATTTCAGCCCCATCAGTCAGTATGGCGGAGAAATTTTGTGTTGTCAGATGCCGCTAAATATTTCACGAAAAAGTTAGCTCCTAGATGGATAGGACCCTACTTCGTGAAGAAGAAAGTTTCCCCCTGGACATATAGTTTAGAGGATGAAAATGGCAAGGATCAAGGTATTTGGAATATTAAGGATTTAAGGATTAGTAACCCGACTGGTGATCCCGATAGGATTTAGGTCGGAGTAGAACGGACTAGCAAAGTTTTGTCTAGTCTAAGTAAATTTAGTTAGTCTTCTGAAATTGGTTGTATTTATTTTTTTTTTGTTGTGTCCGTGAAGGATGACTGAGTGTTGGCTATGATCGGTTCTTAGGATGTATTTGGATGGTCAACCGATTCGTTTTTTTTTTTGTGTTAGGTAGCCAATACGAAGTCGTAGGGTTGCGGTAGCCTTAATTTCTTTTGATTTATGGAATTGAATGTCACTTAGGTTTGGTCAGAAATATGTTGTCTTCGATGATATGGCGTTGGGATTTGTTTTGATGTTAGTAAGCCATTCTATTTAATTGGGATTTTTTCGAAGCCACATAATTATGTTTTGGTGAATCTTGTTTTATAATAGCTTAGTTTTGGATGATTCACTAAATTTCGTTGTATACGGATTTAAATTCTGGAAGACCTATCTCATTTTTATTTTAATGAACAATTGGAATTACACTACTGTTTCGGTAGATGTTTCTCGCAGTATCAGTAAGAGTGGAATGGTGGAGAGTTTCTTATGGACTCATGTTATGCGAGGTATAGTGAAGTACTAGCGATGCCCCAGAGCTGGGAGGTCGCGAATAAGGGCAACATCCAGTAACCGACCAAATCAGTGTTGTCAGATTGACGTTGGAATTTGAAACTATTCTACTTGATCTCATACGATGAGAGATGACTGTTGTGTGGAAGTGGAGTAAGTGTTGTAAGTAAGTTGTTGCTTTGTGCGTGTGGTTTGAGATTGGTATGTCTTTCGTTGTCCAAGTACTTGCGCATGGTGAAGACGGTGTGGATGATGATTGTGTTGTGGACTTCGCTCGGAGTTTAGGTAGTGCGTCGCTAGCGCGAGGGAAAATTTTCTTCGTCTAGTTTTTCCTCGTAAATTTTCCTCTGGGAAAGGGAGGTGTTGTTACGTTCCAAATTTAAAGTAGAAAGTCCCACCTCTATTTTATCAAAATTTAAATAATTCAGGACGTGTAAGAGCGGTTGCCTATAATATATTATAAGCAAGGTGGCGAAAATAAAATTAGTAATTTTCAAATAGGGGTAATGTCTGGCAAATTGTGCTGAAGTTAAGGGAACACGTCCTCTTTTTTGTGAAGAAACTAATTTAGATCGTTCTTTCTAGAGTTATCTTGGAAGAATTGGGATCATAAAATTGAAATTTTTGAATCTCGGTATTATTCGGTGACCTCCGTGTGTCAAGTTGTCAAGTGTTCGGAAAGACGACGGAAAGAAAGTGATTCCAGGTTTGAGAGTGTTACTGAAAGGTTGGGCTAGATTAAAAACGGCATTTTTGTTTTTTTTGCTTTTGCTGCTGTTCCATGTGGGATCTGGACTAGTCCGAACCGTGTGGATATTCAAGGGGATTTGCTGCCTTCGTGGAAGGGTTTTTTTTGGAATATCCACAATTTCGCTAAAAAAAGCGGATCTACAGTACACGTGAATACCGGGAGTCGCATTTAGATCAAGAAATTAGCCTTAATCACGAGTCCAAATAGCCGACTACGCTTCGGTCCAATTTGGGATATTTCAAACCCCTAATCTGGCTAAGAAGGGGTTGGTTGGTTTGTTTGTTTTTTTTTCTGCTTCTTCTTCTTCGTATTTTTCCGTCTGGCTGTAATTTTCGACTTTTCAACATTGTCACACAAGTCTATGTACATCGGCAATCGTATGGGATTTTGGATTGAAGACACGCTGAACTATAACTGGAATTCCACGAGGTGAAGTATATGAAAATTCGAGGTATGGATCGATAATTAATTTTCAACGGAAGATTTAAGCGCCGTCTAATTTGGTTTGCGGAATACAATAGTTTTTTTTAAAGATTATTTGCTGTTAGTTTTTATTTTCATATTTACAAATACTTTACAGATTTTTTTAAAGATAATTTGCGGTTTATTTTATTAATTCAATATTTACACATACCTATTTTAATTTTGTAAACTGCGTCTAAGGGGGGGTTATATATTTGAGATTTATTTTTTTATATTATTTTCTGCGCACGCACTTGAGCTCACGTGGTGTCCTATTTGCGTTAATTATTTTTTTTTTTGGTTGGTATTGAACCGCACACCCCTTAGCGTCCGGTACTTTTGATACGTCTTACCTTTCATTTTGTTCTGTTAAATAGAAATAACTTATGAATTTTTGTTAGGCAAGTAGAAGCCGCATTTTTATATTATTTTTTTATTAAGCCTATGGTAAAGTTAAATAATATTGTAATATGTAGTATGTATGTATTTATTTTCAACTATCTTGGGAATCTATTTATTAAAATTGACTAAATTCTAATCTGACAATTTCATTTATTTTTTTTATTTATTCAGGTTGTATACTGTTACTTAGTATTTTAGTAGTAAACCTATTGGTAAGTTGGTGGTTTATTGAATAGTAACGTAGGGAAGGCTGTGGGCCAATTTACCTGGCGCCCCTGATATAACTTCGGATTTTTTTGTTTTGTGGACCGCACGACCATCTCCACTGTTTTGTCTAGCCGCGAGCCATTCCCAGACTGTCACCGTATAGTACTTTTCTTTCCGGGTGTACGTCTGATTTATATTTGGTACATTTTATAATTTTTTTTTATAGATTCGGTTTTGTACGCCACATAACAATTAATCAATCAATCATAGTTTACGATAATGAAATATTAGTGTACAATTATTTACCTTTATTGTTGTAGTTGTTGTAAATGACGAATCTACTCACGAATTGAAGACAAATGCCACGATCTCACGATTAAGATCTTACATCTTACGATTTTTAAATTTTTTTTAAATTTCAAGTGTTTCTAATAAAATGCATGGGAGGAAATCAGCCTTTTTTAGATTGTCACCTTGAAATATCCATAAATTGACTGTATTTTTGTATCAAAGTGGGCTACTCCAATTAATATACACAAAATAATATAAACAAAGCTTAAAAGGTTCTTTATGCTTTGAAAGTGGTTTATAAACAACTGAATTGTAATGTATATTTTACCGCCTTTAATAAATATGAAGTATAGACTAAATTTTGTGTAAAGAACAAACATTCAACAGACCTAATAGTAAAAACATATTGATTTAAGTGTGAATTTGAGATAATGTGCTGACAAAATGTTAAATCCTAAGAAAACAAAATTATGTTTTTATGTATATTCATTATACTTAATACTCTTGGGTAAAATACCTCATATCATATATGTCTTTAGACACAGTTAATAATTTTCATTGAAGTTTAAACTATAAAGAATGTTTACAATCATTGCTCAATATTAAATGGATAAATCCATAGCAATATTATAAAAGAATATAGGTCCCTAGGTAATTTCCTAAAATTATATCTGATACTGGTGGTTCCCCCTAAAATAGGACACTGTAAGCACTCCACATTTTCACTACAGACACAGCTGACGATACTTTCAACGATTTTCAACTTTAGCGATTCAACGCGCCTAATTTTCTATTGCCGCGCGCAGCGGACCGATCATGTTTGAGTGGGAGAGAGACGCAAGGCATTCGCCGGTCCGGCGGGCCTCTCTCTCTCGTTCGGTGACTCACTGTAACAGACGTGAGTGGGCGTTACACTTTTTCTTAAATTACTCCGAGCCACAACCTAATTTAAGACGTTGTCACGTCAAAAACTTCAGAACCAAGGCACTTCAAAATTATAACCAAAATGGAAAGTTCGGGTTCTACTGAGTAACCGTAAAAAAATATTTTACTGCGAAAGCATATACAAAAAGTTTAATATTTACCGGCCTTAAATGGATTTCACTTATTTTCAATCCAATACGAATAATTTAACGAATTAATCGATCTAGAAGATATGTAACAATAAGATCGTTGTAATTTTGAGCTAATTTGTTATTGCTTTATATATTTTTGATATTCCAACTCTTTTATATGATTGATAAATATTATTACAGATACATTTGTTATGATCAGCAATGACAAAAATCTGCTTGACATAACAAATTACAACTTTCAAACTAGATTATTAAATCATGTATTTTGTTTATTTGAATCTGTAAGAGAAATATGGCTACGTATTCTACACAGTTTAAAAGAGAAAAACTTTTAACAATGTACAAAATTTTTATTTACCGCAATTTATGTAACAGAAAAAATGGTTCAAGTAAAATCTCATATATAGATAATTTAATAATCTAGTGAAATTTTTCTTCTAGATTGAATATATAATAATTTAATAGTAGTCCAGCCGGATCTATCAAAGAGCAGATCATAATGGATATTTTCCATGGGATATGTTTTTTTGCTGGAATCACTTTCGGATGTACCTGATATCAATAATCACGATATGCGCCAGTGCTTAATTTTTATTTAACAAAATTTGAAAAAAATCGAAAATATTTGCTCTTTACACCCATATTAAAAGTTTTGCTTTTTACATAATATTTGAACAGCTCAAAATAAAAATTTAATGTTAATTGTTTAAAAAATAGCAATCATTTGGAAAAAAGGGCAAAAAATTGAGTTTATTCTTTAAATTTTTTTAGTCACTTAACCATAATTTAGAGTCTTCATATTTGGTCCAGAAAAACTTTATAATACGACTATATACTTTATATGTGTTAAATTTTGTTAGGATTAATCTATTATTTCTTGCGTAATAATTTTGCAATCAAAATTACGCAAAAAATTGCAAATATGTAATATTATGCTGGGGCCAAAATAAGCACTTTTAAATAGTCCAAATAGTTTTTTACATATAAAGAGTCGTAGCATAAGATTTGGTTTTCTAGGCGGAATATGAAGGATGTAAGTTATGTTTATGTCGAAAAAAGTTTAAAGAAGGAACTGTAGAAAAAAATTTTGCACTCTTTTTCTGATTATTGCTATTTTTTTAAAAAATAACTATTAAATTTTTAATTTCTAGCCAGTCAAATATAATCTAGAATTGAAAAGCGAAACTTTTACCTTTTGTAATTTTTTCGGTAGGAGCAGTATCTCTCGAGTTCTAGGCAAAAAAGCAAAAATTTGCGACTTTTTTTTCAGATTTTGTTAAATAAAAAATTAAGCACAAAATTTGAGACTGGGACTGGGATTCCCGCAAAAAATATACTCCTATGGAAATTGTCCAATTTAAACCAGATCTCGCCTGGATTATAGGAAGTTCATCATGGAGTGTAATATTAAAAATTTATTACTATCTTAATGGGAATAAGCCACAATTGAAGGTTAAAGTAAGTATATTACCGTTTGAATTTCCACTTCCGAAATCGTTCTCGTTTCGAAAGTGGAAATTGAAACGTCAATAAACTACTTTAACCTTCAATTGTGGCTTATTCCCATTAAAATAGTAATTACTTTAAATTTCCACAAGAAAATAGCTTCAAAACAATATTAAAAAGTTATGTTTAATTTGTTTTTTGAAATCAAAGGAAAAATATTTATTTTAAGTTAAAGATTTGCCATAAAATTTCTATTAGAATGTTTCCGAATATTTAATTTTTTTCTTATGGTCATTTACTTTTTTTTATCACACTCCAGACGGCTACCTTATATTAATTTTTAAAAGCACTTTTCTAAAATAAGTATTCATTTATTCAAGAAAAGTGTGTTTCTTTAGGCGTTACCTTTTTCAAAACAATCGTAAACGTAAAAGAATGAGCAGGAGATGATTGTGGAGTTGAGGAGGGTGACGATGAGCTGACAGTAACAGTGGGTGGTTGGATGGGATAGTGCTTGGGTGAGGGTGACACCGATATCGAAGGAGGAGGCAGAGGCGCAGCAGTGGCCTTATGTTAGTTGGATGAATGCTTGCCATCTGAAGAAGCTAGTTCGCTGGATTGGCTGCTGCTCAAGGTCGTATTAGAGCCATAAGGATCGGAACTCTGAACTGACATTGATCGGCCTTGCGCCTGTCGTCTTACCCGATTTGGGGAGAGTTTTCCGGGGTCGACACTTGTTGGGTCTGCCTGCAACATGAAGTGCTTGACTATCTTGGTTTAAAGCAATATAAACCACATATGATTCTAAAATAAGCAAATAATAAACTGGACGAAATTTTTATATCAGCAAATAATATACAATATTGTATACACCTATTAACTTACAATTTGTGCTGCTCTAGTCAATCTTTCAGATTTTACTTTTGGATACGAAACGCAAAAATGCGCATAATACACCATTAGGAGGTATAATGCTAGGCAGACATATACCAATAATTATTATTAAAAGCACTTTAAAAATTAGAACTCAATAATTTTTAAATTTAAATTAAAAAACGATATAAAATAAAATATTTAGCTTCTTTAACCAGTTTTAATAACTAAAATTATGAAATAAAAGAATCCACACCAGTATTTTCTAATATAACATTATAATTTAGAAAATTAAAAAAAGACACAGAATGAAAATAGGTTGGGTTTATAGCATAAATATTTCCATAGACATATAATACAAATAAACGGACTGTTGACATACAGTCACGTTCCCTCAGTGCGACAGAGAAAACTGACGCAAAGCAGTTCCTCCATCTCTTTCTGATGCTCACGGTTTATAGATCATGTGACCTTCTCATTGGTCATTTAGGTCACGTGGTCGATAAACCCACAAAATTAGAAAGAGATGCAGGGACTGCTCAGAGTCAGAGACTGGAAAGAGTCAGGTTAGGTTAACCATAGCAAAATATCAATATTATATGAAGTCCAGTGAGAACTACGAATATATATATATATATATATATATATATATATATATATATATATATATATATATATACATTACTTTGTTGAATATGAGAAGTGAAAGTGTGGTATAAAGTAACGAATAATGACAATGTCAGTTAAATCCAAAGGAGCTGAATCTGAATATGACATTATTTTCCGCCAGAAACGTTTAGGTTCTAAAATATCGAGATTTCATCAAAAAATCAATCGATAATCGAAAAAAAAAGACCGATCACAAAAAGAATGAGTTCCATATGCAAGTAGGTGAGATTTGATAAGATTTTGTTAGATGATGTGAACCAATTTTACGAACAAGTTTGTTTGAGTGAGTACGATACAGATAGGATAATCACACCCACATCTCTATAGGAAAGAAGTAAACTAATCAAAAATAGTTCACCAAGAAAAGCCCCTGGTCCAGATAAAATTACATACAGAGCTCTGAAGTATCTACCAGCTAAAGCAATAGCAGGTAGGTATACCTAAATAACATAACGAATGCGATACTCAGCATAGAGCTCAGATAAAGCTCTTCACAGACCGATCGAAGGAAGCCCATGTCATTATGATCCCGAATCCAGGAAAAAAATAATAGGTTTCCGCAGAATTACATGCCGTATAGCTTACTTTTAGCAGTCAGCAAGATTGTAGAACGAGTCATACTAAGCAGACTCTAATCAGAAATACACAGGCTAGGACCAATCTCAGAAGCTTAATTTGAATTTAAAGCAGAACACTCCAGTAAACTGCTTGTACTCATACTAACAAAGTATATAACAGCTGGATTTAATGGCGTATAATCCACAGGAACAGTCTTTCTGGATGTAAGCAAAGCCTTTGACAGAGTGTGGCATAAAGAACTGATGTATACAATAAGAGACTAAGGATACAATGGGGCTATAACGAGACTAATCTCTTGGACTTAAACAACCGGAGGTTCAGATAGGAAAAGTCCTACCTGAGTACGGAGCTTCGGACGCCAGAGTACCATAGGGGGCGATCCTGTCACCCCTACTGTATATAATATACACTACCGATGTCCCAAGAATACCAGGAACCTCTAAGCTGCTGCAGATGACACAGCCATCCCGGCAAAATATAGAAACCTAGACATAGCGGTAAACAATCTACAGACTGCATTGAATACCATAGAAGAATGGAGGATATAATAGAAAATAGATATAAACCCAGAGAAGACAAAAGCGGTTATCTTCAAAAATATAAGAGATTACCCAGAAGAACAGCTGACAGTGTAAAACAATCCCATTGAGTGGAAAAGAGAAGCAAAATATCTAGGAGTCACAAAGGACCAAGGACTAACATTTAAGCGTGATCGACGTGACAATCCAAAAAAACAGCAATGGTCAAAACTGCAATAAGAGGACTCGTAGGTAGAAGAAGCAAATTAAGAATAAAAACCAAACTAAAACAGTATCATACTACCAATGATTATATATGCATCTCTCGCATGGGGACATATAAGTAACAGTAGCAAAAAGAAGAAAAAGAAGAACTAAAACAAATAAGGGTAATAGACACCCTGGAAGAAAAAGCCATAAAAAATTCGCTGAGCTAGGCAACCATTTTGCAAATAAATTTTAAAAATGTTATTTCTGCTTATTTGCGAATACTTTTATTTATATCGATTTTGATTGTAGATGATAGTTTTCGATATATTGGGGAAAATAAATTCATAATATGGGTGTGTAAAGTTGATTTTTTAATCGTTTTGAACTATTTAGGACGAAGGATTTAAAAATGTGCATAGCACATACATAGCATCTTCGATTTGACCTATGAGAAAAGCTTCAAAAGATCTTCCACTATACAGTGTGTCAATTTTAAAACTTACAGTGGGCTATATCTCACGAACAAAAGCTGATATCGAAAAATGCTTGAAGCTATTTCTGGAATAGTAAGGGGGAACTAAAATGACATGAAAGAGAACTCATCCCCATCAACCCATTAGGCCCTACTTACCACAACCAAAAACGTTTAAATTGCAAACCCCTACTTGTGATAAATAATTGAAAATGCTTTAAAAAATGCTATCCAATGATATAAATAATAAGTATACAGGGTGAAGCAATAATTGCGAAACTTTGGGCAAACAAAGGTTCGGTTGTTTTTTGGCAAACTTCCAAACTTTGGCAAATGTTGTTCTAGTAATAGCGCGACATGCTTGGGTAATTATTTCTCGCAATTCCCCAAGTGATGCAGGTTGAGTTTTATAAATAACTGACTTGAGGTAACTCCATAGAAAAAAGTCAGGTGGCGATAAATCTGGTGATCTTGGTGGCCACTCAATAGACCTCTCTTTCAATCCATTTGTTCAAATAGTTAGTATCCAACCAGTGCCTAACTGGAGCTGCATAGTGAGGAGGTGCTTTATCTTGTTGGAAGTGCAGCCAATATTCGTCTAGAGCCAGGTTGCCTTGATCGTCCCTTTGGTTTCCTTATTCATGCACAATTAAAGATTTGATGGTGCTTTCCAGCATATCGAGATAAATGTCGTCACTTAAATAGCAGAGCCAATTATAGCATCGCCCAATATTCCTGCCCAAACATTTAGTTTTTCAGTATATTGAGTGTGACCTTCTCTGAATCGGTGCGAGTTTGCATCACTGCAGTACCGACAGTTTAGTTTATTTACATTACCATTTAGCATAAAAGTACATTCATCAGTGAAACAAACATTTTTAACATTCTCGGTTCAACGCAAATTCTTTGTCATGAGTTCACAAAACTCAATTCGTTGGTCTAGATGATCATCGCCTAGTTTTTGAAGAATTTGTGTTTTATACGGGTGAAATTTATGTAATTTCAATACCTTTTTAACCGACTCATGTGAAAGTCCTGTCATTGCAGATACTTGACGTGTTGATGCAGTAGGCTCTATTGCAAAATTTCTAAGGATCTCAATTTGGGATACTTCATTCAGTGATCTTGGGGCATCCCATTTTGCACTGATCCCGTTTCTCTAAACTTTTCAACTAAATCGTGGACGTACACGTACTTACATTTTTGTCCGGATGCCGTTCATGAAATATTTGAGCTGTTCGTAAATAACCCTGATTCTGGAAGGCAAATGCCAAAATGATCTCCACGCGTTCAGGTATACTGTAAACCATCGTGACAACTACAGCTGAATGACAGTACCGATCGTACAAATGATGAAAACTAATGACATTTAAAATTCTCAAATAAACCAAAAATTATTGAATCTGACAGAACCCAAAAAACAAATGTTTTTAACTTAATTTGCAAAAACGGCAAATTAAGTTTTTATTTAACAAAAAAAAATTCCGACGGGCACTTATCATTAAAAATAATAGTCCGGGAGATAGCATTACAAATACAAAAGTCATAGTAAGTCAGCTGATATTAACACCCTGTATAATTATTAAACAATAATTATACAGGGTCATCAACAGAATCAACAAAAACCTCATTAAATTTTCCATTTAAGTCAAAGTTTCACAAATATTGGTTCACCCTGTATAATTATTATTTATACCATTGGATAGCATTTTTTATAGTCCTTTCAACGATATATCACAAGTAGGGGTTTGCAATTAATTGCAATCAATTGCAATTTTAAACTTTTTTGGTTGTGGTGGGTGGGGCCTAGGGAGTTGATGGGGGTGAGTTTTCTTTCATGTCATTTTAGTTCCATCTTACTATCCTAGAAACGGTTTGAAGCATTTTTCGATATCAGCTTTTGTTCGTGAGCTATAGCCCATTGAAAGTTTTAAAATCGACACACTGTACGAAAAACTGCTTTGTTACAAAATTTTTACTGGAAAATAGGAAAGAGTGAAATTGGGGTAAAATATAAAATTCTTAAAAATCGTTATTGAGGTAACAAATACAGATGAAAAAAATTGAACCTGGGAAAAATAAAAAATAAGAGAAGATAGAAATAGCTGAAATAAGACTATTTCAGTAAGTAATAAAAAAAATTTGGATTACGATACTTAAGTTAAGATAGACTAGGGAAAATAGAAGAATTATTTAAGGGGCAAGAAAGAAGTATCGAGTTATAGTAATAGAAAAAATAAATTACACGGTAATAGGGCGATTGAGAAAACCGTGTGCATTCAAAATTAAAATTTAAACGTTTTAATTACTAAGAATAATAAAACAAACCGAATTATTTTTTTATGTTGTGCTTATTTCGTGTAAATTTTGTCCAGTTTAAACATTTAAAAAATAATACTAACTGCAAATAGCTGGTACGTGAAGCTACGATTATTAATATTTGATAAAAAATTAAATTTGACAAATTCAGCTCTAAAAATTTATTTGAAAATGAATATAATTGTTTTGAAAGAAATAGATAGGGAAGTAAACCGATTAGTTAAATACAAAAAGAAAATAAAATAAAACGTAGTTAGAAAATTACATACTAGACTTTTCAACTAAGCTATAAAAAATATCTTGTAAATAAAAAACAACTTGTTGACAGTGTTAATCCAATGTTTTTATTTGCAGTTAGCTTTACGCGTTTGGCGACTATGATATCCTACACTACGTACAAATGGATTGATTCTAGTTTTGTATTTAGAGGTGTAGGTTTGCATGAAACACCAAAAGAAATACTACAATAATTACTAATGATTAACATTTAATAAGCAAGGGATCTACTTACTTTTTGTTCCAAAGTGGAAACAGAAAATACATAAAAATTAAGTAATTTATTCTATACCTTCATAATGTCAGTTTGGTTACTAACTTTTGTTACTCTAAAATTTAATATTATATTAATGAATTTATAAATAACAGGAATTATGAATAGACGTTTTAAGCATTTTACAAAATTTAATATTTTACTAAGTCCACACAAAAAATGGTAAAGTAACTAAGTGATCCTTTATCGTATTCTTCCAGCTTGATGTTATAATGGGGCTTGCGCCAAACAGACTTCTAATGGAGACCAAGAAATAACAGCACGCAAGGTAAAGGTGTATTGTATTGTATTGTATGGTGGTTGCGGGTCTAAAAATAACTATCACGAATGGTTTACTTGAGGTACTAGTCTGCACCTCCTTTCGTATTAGGTCTTATACCTACATTGGAAGACCTATAGGTATGTTTTTTTCTATCAAAAGATAATCTACGATCTTTCTAAAATACTGCAATAAAGCCACATGAGCTTACATGAAGAAAGTAGAATCGTGAACGAGTAATTTGGATTGAAATGTGCTGAGAAAGAGAAGTGGAAAGTTTTAATAGCTGAAGAACTCTCTTAATACTTTTTTGTTTTGTTCTTATATACAATATGTTCTTATATACAATTATATCACTTTTAGGGGACCTAAGTTTACTTTTTCTCCTATTGTCTGAACTAGCAGATGGTCTGAGTCCTAGCTTGCTCCACGCCTTATTTTTATATCTAATATACCTGTCGCTATTCTTTTTTCAACCAGTACTTGACGTATTTGGTTAAGTGTGTATCTGTGAGGCGATATTCAAGTACCCTTATGAATGCCCCGATGTGGAAACCATATCGAACCATATTCTTTCCAGCTGCGAAGTGGAATCAGAAACTGAGCATTCTCATCTGTCTCTCTATCCAGACTATATTTTCCTATTACCTCTATGTACTTTTCGTTTTGTCTGATTTTGGCGTTTGTGTCACCTATCACTATTTTAATGTTGTTTTCTGGTGATTAGTTATAAATTCTTTCTAAAATAAATTCTTTCTTTCTTCCTGTTTATTTGTGAGGAAATGTATATTGTATATTTATCATGGTTATATTAGAGAAATGTGTTTCCAAATTCCCCGTTTCCATCAACCTTACCACTATATAGAATAGTATGTATTGCAGTGATTCCGATTTTAGTTTGATCTTTTCAGTTCGTTTAAAAGAATCGTCTGTTCTCCTGGTATATTTGGCGTTCTTACAATATACGTTCTCAAAACATAGATAATCTAAAATTCCCTAAGGTGAAAGACATATTTGTAAGAAAAGAGGATAAAAGATTACGAGAAGAAGGAACAGAGAAGAATTCACAATAGAAAATCAGTGGAACACCATAAGCATCATCATACTTAACACGGCAAAAGAAGTGCTAGGAAGAAAGACACAACAAAAAGAGGAATATGGTTTGATTAAGAATGCAAACAAGCGAGTCAGTAAAGAAATGAAGAACATTAGGAATACATACTTAGAAGAACTAGAGAAAAGAAACTAGAATTTGAGATCAAAAGACGAAGAGTAGATAAACTGTAGATAGAAAAAGATAAAGTACGAAAACCACCGGGTATTAAACATAGAGAGGTAGTTAAAGGAAAACGAAATATTTAAGTTAGGAATTCAAACCAACGACTAGCCTATGCAGAAGTAAGAAGGAAAAAATATTCAGTAACATGGAGGAAATTAAGGGAACCTGGATGATGTATTTTAGGCAACTATTAAACGAAAGGCTACAACCACTGCAATAACAACGGCAGCAGCCGGAACAACAAGAAGTATAAAAATAAGAACTGATAGAAGATAAAGAAGAAAATAAACTGACTTGGGCTCAAAAGCTAAGAAGTTCGACTGGCCATCCAAATTCAGAAAGTTAATGAAGCACCGGGAATATATAAAATACCGGCAGAACTATTCAATCAATGAGTACACAATTTGACAAAACAAATGTACCAAAAAAACACACAGAAGTTAAAACACTTCACCATTGTATTTAGGTCTATAAAAACATATAGTTAAAACTATTATTAGTCTATAAAAATAACGTTTTCGATCTAATCAGATCATCTTCAGTGCCTTATGTAGTTGAAGCTAACAATGAATTTGTGGCTATGACATCCATATATGGGTTTACATCTTTCCACAATTAAATTATATGGTGACTCTAGGCCATGACATTGGATAAAATTTAATACTTGAGGAGCTACATGTCTCCCTGCTCGGTTTTAACACGTGGTTCTTGTCAGTTAAAACGACACCTGGCAAGAACAACTGACAAGAATCACGTGTTAAAAACAGCAGGGAGACATGTAGCTCATCAAGTATTAAATTTTATCCAATGTCATCGACCTAGAGTCACCATATAATTTAATTCTGGAAATATGTAAACCCATATATGGATGTCATAGCCACAAATTCATTGTTAGCTTCAACTACATAAGGCACTGAAGATGATCTGATTAGATCGAAAACTTTATGCTACTGTATAAATTTTGACGACATTTTGTAAAAGTATTAACTATATATTTTTATATACGAGGCGTGTTTTCGACCTAAATGCAATGGTGAAGTGTTTTAACTTCGGTATGTTTTTTTTAACGATGGTATACAACCAACTACTGGGATTTTCCCATTAATTTTAATTTTTTTAAATGTACCAGTTACTACGAGAAATATAGAGTGGAGAAAAAATCCCCAAGCAATGGAACAAAAGTATAATGTGTCCTATTCATTTTGTTCGGGATACAAAATACTCACAAATATTACAGACGTTTACAGCATATTTGTAGACTTTAAGCAAGCCTATGACAATGTTAGAAACAGAAACACATCTATGTAATGAAGGCCAGATGACTTCTTTGATAAAGGAAGGACTGAAACAAGGCGACGCACTAATTCTATTGCTTTTCACTCTTGTGAATATGTAATTAGACGGTTGACAGTGAGCAGAAATAACATACTTACAAAAAAATCAGTGAAAACAACAATTGGTGAAGTAGACATCATAAAGGATTATATAAACAATATAGTGAACCAACACTAGCACAATACACTAGGATGCAGCGATTACGGCGAACAGGACACTCAGTCCGGATGCATGATAAATGAATCTCCAGAAAATTGCTAAGCGCAAGAATAAAAGGAAAAATACCTGTTGGAAGACCAAAAAAGCGATGGAAAGACGAAGTAGATGGGGATGCCAAAAACCTCCTAAAAACACGGTCATGGAAAAGAACAGCAGTATATTGAGACCTTTGGAGAAGCTTTCTGAAGGAGGTCAAGGCCCAACTTGGGCTGTAGTACTATTGAATTGATATCCAAGCACTTACTTATTTGATTTTTCCACCCCGTATTTCATTATTTTCCAGTTTGTTTCTACTTCTATCTTTAAGATGAAAACGAATCCATTTAGACAGAAAAACATGGGCGCAATAAACTGAACATTCTATGGGTTTGCATATAAACGAATTTTTGGTGAAGCTGAATGAAAGGATATGGTTTGGTAGCCTGATCTCACGACCAAGTACCAAGGATAATTAGTATCTCATCCACGTTTTAAGAAGAAGAGTTGATCCATAAGGTAGCTAAGAAATCATAAAAACGATCATTTTAGGAAACAACTGAGAAACAAATCATGCAGTATAAGTGTACACCAGATATTTGCAATATATTACTTAATTAAACCAGAAAACACAACGATAAAAAATAATCACCCATAATATCCCCAGATATCAGCCATAATTGACTAATGTTATTTTAAAAGCAAAGGCAATAAATAAAACTACTATTTTAATTTTATTTTGTATCGACAACAATTTATCTATAACCAAACTGACATATTATCTTATATGATAAACAATATGAGAAAAGTAAAAGCTACTGTCGAAGCAATCCATTTGTTGACAGATTTCTGTCAAAATAAAAAATAAGAATAAGAAAACAGGATACTTGAATAAAAGGTAACATCTTCGTCTGTTTGTTGACTGGAATGAGTGCATTCTATAGTAAGTAAAGAATTGGGTTTGGTGTTTAAAGAATTGTTTTATTTGCTAATTCGTTTTTTACCATTGATAATGAATAATAAAAGTAATTGACCATTTATTTCTTTGAAGGAGATTACCATTGATTAAATCAATGATTTTTCCATTTTTATCATTGTAAATAAAGAAAAAGAATCGATAACTTTAAAATTATCCAAACATAAAATTCCAAGAATAACTGAAGATATCGCCATTTACTTTTTCAAAGAGTTCCTTATCCAGCATCTAATTACTGGTTCGTAAAATTTTTAAACTCTATATGTAAGGTTCTGAAATTGTTGTGGCATGCCTTAAGTTATTAGCCGAAAAGTTTCGATTTACAGTCCAGATAACCTTCTCAGATAACCTTTCACTTAATCATGAGGTTTCTTCCTCTTATATCGCAGTCTTTCAGACAAAGGGGTATCCTCATCTGAGGAATCTGAGTATTTGGCAAGAATGACACTTTCTTCGGCATCGCTTGATAAAGCTTCACGCCTCTTATTGTCATTATCTTGACACAATATGATCTCATTTGTGCCATCTTCATCGGAGAGATCTGCTTCTTCACTGTTAGTACTATCTGGTATCCGCACTGTACTCATTGTACAATAAAAGAGTTTCTGATCCATATATACAAAAACAATTAATGAGTCCATAACCTCATAGTATACCATATATAGGACAAATCCCTTTTGGGGATTTAAAAAACTCTTTTCTTCTTCTTCTTTTTATGTAGACATGACTCTGCCAGTTTTTCAATATGCCTTGTTTGTTTTTTGTGGTCTTTCTACTGATCATCTTTCTATTGGGGAACCATCTCTTGCCGTCTTTACTACTTTATTAGTTGTCATTCGGCTTATATGATCATTCCATTCTTTTCTTCTATTTCTTACCCAGTCCTTGATGTTTTCTACCTTGCATCTACGTCGTATATCTGTACTTGTAGCTCTGTCCCATATTTTTACATCCAACGATGATGAAAACCGGGTGTTGAGGACTGTGCTATATTTTGCTTCCTATGCTATGTTGGCCATACTACATATATTCTGAATTGCTTTTACAAATTTAACCCTATATTCGTTTTGTCGACAGCCTCTCAAAGTTTGATATATGGATAAGTATTTGTTTTTATCTAATAGTATCACACAATAGATTTGACCTTCATGTTCTCTATATGCTTGAATTTTGCCTATTCCACGCTAGTCGTATTTAAATTGTATTTTTTTATCCATCTAAAATATTTTGTCCTATATTCTTCGATGCTTAGTTCCATTTCGAATGAATAGTTGGCAAAAATTAGTTTTTAATTCTACATTTCATTAATTTCATCTTTAGAAACTGTAATCAGAAATTGCAACATGAAGATGGAGAAACATGAGATAAATGAAGACAAAACCAACTATATGATCATGAGAGGGACAGAAGGAAAAAAAGAAGGAGACTTTAGTGTGAGCTCTTAAAGTGGTAAAGGTTATATTTTTAAAAGTGTGGATAACTTGGAAAACCTGGCTGTATTATTCGATGAAAATGGAAAAGAGAAATTGGAGCCCAATGCCAGAATAGCGTAAGGGAATAAAAAATTAGGCAGTTTAAGAGCCGAAATTAATTCAAAATAGTAATAAAATAATAAAAATAAAATAGACGATTTAGGTTTGATTTCGTTACAGCATATTTCTGCCTCTTGGCTTCATCATAGCGAACTCATGGTAAGCTCTAACGATATAAAAACCTTCATCGACTATAAAAGTAAATATTTGAAAAATATTTACAAACAGACGCTGGAGCCACATCTACTAATGAGAATATAAATCGGAAATCGAATTCAGAATTCAGCCTAAATCTGTATTTTCTTAATGTGCATTCGTCATTTGCTTGTTTTGCAACGTTTAGAAAACACAGATTTAGGCTGAATTCTGAGTTCTATTTATATTCTCATTAGTAGATGTCACTGCAGCGTCTGTTTGCAAATATTTTTCAAATAATTATTTTTATAGTCGGAGAAGGTTTTATTTCGTTGGAGCTTACCATGAGTTTGCTCTCATGAAACCAAGAGGCAGAAATATGTATATCAGGGAATATTGATAAGCTGTAATGCCTAAACCTATTTTATTTTTATTATTTTACTCCAGTATGGAGTATTAGGAAATAGTTTTCACGCAGGGATTTCTGTCTAGAGGAATTAGCATGACGTGGATACAATAGAAATAAATCCCCATGCTAGTGCATTCGTTCTCTGCATGGACATTAAATAAGAAGGAAGCGTATTTAGAAGACGGATGGAAGAAAATAATCAACAGCGAATTAATGGCTTTGTACAAAAAACCTACGATCACCAGGTTTGTCAAATCGCAAAGGATCAGATGGTTGGAACATGTAGAAAAAATGGCAGCGAACATAATGTCTAAACTAGTTATGACCAGGAAAGTATAATCCAGGTCCTTAAATAGGTAGGCCCACGAAGTGGATTAAAGTGGAGGAAACCCTTAAACACGTGAAGATGAGGGACTGGAAAAGTAAAGAAGTGAATGGAGAAATATAGTTAATCAGATCTTCCATAGTAGTCAATAATTTTGTATATACTTAAGTTTGAGTTTTGTTTAAAATAATTGTAATTAGTTAATCTTACGATTGTATTTCATATATATTCCCTAGGTCTTAACGGCCTGTTGTAAGTATCGAAAAATAAAATTTAAATATTATTTTTTAGTTACTTGAGTATGTATCAAATGAGAACTATGAAAACATAAATCCATTAAACATGTTAGCCCTAAGGGACTATAATTTATTAAAAGTCATCCGTCTTTAGACTTGTTGTAAATAAACGTCCTGTTCTCCAAAAATAATTTCAGAACATGAACAATAATTTTTGAAGATTTTTTATAATAAATCTTTTATTTATTTGGCGTTTTGCAGTTACAATGTGAACTAATTATAAACAATTATTATAATAACCTGTACGCTTATAAACAAGGTCGGTCTAATACTTGGCAGCTACTCGTTCAATACCAAATAATTTTTTGTTTTTAAAAATACAACTTTCTTGTCATTATATCGTTGTTTTATCATATGATATCGACAGTGTGCTGAAAAAAATAGATAATTTATAAACATGATACAATTAAAATCTGCCTCATATTCATAAAACGTTCAATAACTATCTGGAACACTGCGGGACAAACTTTTGTTTAATTTAAAAATACGTAGTTTGTAATAATAATTTCCTAATTAAAAAGAATTGAATAATTATTATAATCAAGTTGAGTATAACATCAATTTAATATATCCAAATAACATTAAGTACTAGTTTACATAGATTTTACACAAATTCCCATGCTGTGCACATCCATAATCTAACATTAAACATCGAAGCAATGAAACACTAAAAAATTAAATACCTACCTACCCAAAAAGCAAGAAATCATTTTAGAACGAACGCTCCGTTACCCGCTAGTTGTGTGTTTGATTTTTTAATAAATTATTAAAATACCTGTATATTTTGTATCGATTTTTATCTATTTTAATATTATAATAAGTTTGAGATGCTTTTAAAACTTTTTTAAATATTGTTTCGTAGATTTTATTTAGTTTTTAGTCTGACATGGCAGAAATTAGATTGTTGTATATTCCTAGAAATAAGTTTGAACGTTGAACTTGCAGACTATGTCAATGTAATAATGTTCAGACCCTTCTAATCTTCTAATCCAGAAATAATATGATAGTTGCTGTCTAATTTTCGTTTAAGTTTCTACAGTTATACAATATATCATTTACGCGATTTGTTTTTTTACTGATACTTCCTGGGAATACTTTGATATATATATATATATATATATATATATATATATATATATATATATATATATATATATATATATATAGACATATCGAAATCGCATATGCTTCGTGTAGGCTTTCACAGTCGGCGTTTTGTTGGCTAAATTGGTTTTGAAGTTTATAAGTCGTACTTGATTTTCCCTTATTATAGATTTCCCTGCAACTGCAATTCGTCTGAATTTGATACTAAAAATTTTTAAAAAGAAAAAGACCTTTAAACCCTGTGCAAACCCCTAGAATTTATTATCGTAATATCATACAATAGGAATGTGCATTTCTTTATGAACCATACAGAACCAAAACAGATCAGAAACTTGTGGTACTGAACATACAGTCAGGAAGCTTTTTACAGTGGAGTGATTTGGATAAGTTCGAACGTCTAATTCCTAAAACTAAGCAAATGGTAATTATACAATGAAAGCTACATCAGCTGGTATCTTCATCAAAGAAACAGTGAGATAAAAAAAATAAAGTTTCTAAAAGCTCCAACTTATATACGGCAAGAACAATTGTCAAACCAGCCAAAGCACTTAAAAGCAATCTTATGGCTTTAGAAAAAAGGTATTCACATCTTTTTTACTTTCTTTTTCTCCTTCCTTTTACACTCTCGCTATTTTAATTTTTATTAATTTATCTCTTCCATACTTTTCTGTTTCCTGACGTTATTTTCAATTCCTCAAGTGATCCTTGTTTAACTTTTTCCGCCTCTACTACTTGCTGTATCAATTTTTTTCTTGGTCTGCCTCATTTTCTCTTCATAATGTTCTTTGATTCGTTGACTTTTCTCGTAATTCTGTTGGGTTGCATCCTCATCAGATGACCATGTCAGTCCATTTGTCTCTTTGCCATTTATTATTAGTTTTTGACTGGCCATCCTCCTAATAGTCTCGTTGCTTAGTGCATCCCATTTTATCTTTCCAACTATCCTTATTAGGTGTCTCATCTCCAATGCATTTATCCTGCTTTTATGATTTTTCCAGATTTGTCCAGTTTTCCCTTGCATAGAGCATAGTGAGTGTCACTACTGTGTTATATTTTTAATCTCGTGTAATGTATACCAGTATACATTACACGAGAGTGTATTTTTTTCCCAGTATTAGGGCTAACGCAAAGTATACCTTGTTTAATTTAGTTGCTTTATTTATTATTTTTCAATCTATTTTTTCGTCGACGTTACTAATTATACTTCCCAAATATTCGTAACTATTTCCAATTCTGAGTGTTTAGATTTTATCTTGATTGATAATTTTCCTTATCTTCTTTAACGATGATTATCATTATCCTATTTTTTTCCTCGTTTGTTTCCATTTTTAGTTCTTCTATTTGTTTTATCCATATGTCCATTAGTTTCTGCATTTTATTTTCGGAATCTGTTATTAATACTATGTTGTCCGCATAAATTAAGTACTCTATTGTTATTAGTTGTAATTTATGATATCCTATTATTTTCTGAAGTTGATTGGTTCTTACTCTAGTATTTCTTATCAATTGATTCATTACTATTATGAATATCAAAATGCTGAGGCTATCTCCTTGTTTAATACCAAGACAAGAATTATTACAGGAAAGTGAAGCACATCTCAACTAGTACGGTTCGGGGAAAAACTATATAACTAGCCTAGGCCGGTTTTAATAAACACAAATTAAGAAAAACTTACGAAAGACAAAAGCACTATAATCACCATTTAATGACTGAAAAATTTGAAGAAGAATTTAGATATATAGAAAAAATTGGCAAATATAGACTATGCTCCAAAAGACATGAAGCGATTAAAATCAAGCAAATAGAAACGAGAACCGCAACGTAAAGTTTTTTTTTCTTCTTTTGATGCCTATTTGTTTCGAATATTGGCGATCATTCTGGCTATAATTATTATTTTATTAACTGAAGCTTTAAATAGATTAGTTGTTGTTGTGGAGAACCATTCCCTCAGGTTTTTTAACCATGATATTCTTCTTCTTCCAATTCCTCGCTTTCCGAATACTTTACATTGAAGGATTATTTTCAATAATCTATATTTAGTGCCGTTTCTTATTATATGTCCTAGATATTCTAACTTTCCCCTTTTAATGGTATACATCACCTCTCTTTTTTTCCCATTCTTCGTAGTACAGTCTCGTTCGTTATCTTATAGGATTCTTCTGTATAGCCACATCTCGAAGGCTTCAAGTTTTTTCTCCAACGTTTCAGTGAGTGTCCAGGATTCAACTCCGTAGTATAATATCGAGAAGATATAACATCGTAGGAGCCTTACTTTTATCTCCAGATTAAGGTTGTGGCTTTTAAAGAGTTTGGCCATGTTGTTGAATGCACTTCTAGCCTTCTCCATTCTACATTTTATTTTTTGTGAGTAATCCCGTTGTTCGTTTACTATTGTTATAAGTAAGGTAAACTGTTTTACTCGGTTCACTAGTGTATTCTTGATAATCAGTAGGACGTCTCTAATTGTATTTTTGCTGATGATCATAAATTTAGTTTTTAATATGTTTACTTGTGATCCAAATCTTTCACTTACTTCATTAACTTTGTTTATTAGTTGCTGTAAACTGTTTAAACTGTCTGCAATAATAACGATGTCATCTGCATAGCAAATGTTGTTTAGGCTTTCCCCATTTAAAAGGATTCCATGTTCGCAATTTTACAAGGCTTCACTAAATATTTCCTCTAAATATAGGTTGAATAATAAAGGTGAAAGAATACATCCTTGTCTAACGCCTCGCAGAATCTGGATCGCTTCCATCGGTTTATCTATAATATTTGTTTTTATTGTGGCTGAGTGGTTCCAGTATAAATTTTGTACTATACGCCGGTCTTTATCATTTATTTGGGCTTTTGTTAGAACATCTATTATTTTTCGGTTTTGAACTGTGTCAAATGCTTTTTGGTAGTCATAGAATCACAAGTCATATCTCTGCATTTTTGGAATAATAACTGTAAACTAAACAGTGCATCTCTCGTACCTACGCCTTGTATATTCTGCGATGTATAATTTTAAGAAAAAGTTTTAGTATATGGCTTATTAGACTTATTAGCCTATATTCTCGTAATAAATTCTGAAACTAGTCAATTTTTTGGAATATTGCCTGTGTCATAGATAGTATTAAATATTTTAAATAGTATTCTTAAAGATTCATCATTAAGAAGTTTAAGAAATTCAGACTGTACTCCGTCTGGTCCTTGAGCTCTTCCTTCTTTTAGTGATATTATGGTTGCTCTTATTTCTGCCACTAGTATAGGTGGTCCTGTTTCCGTATGTATTGGAGACTGGTTCTCCCTCTCATCAAATAATAAATTTCGTATGTAATTTTTCCAGGTATTATCAATACTCTCTTTGTCCATGATTACCTCTCCGTTATCATTAACAAGTTTACTTACTCTTCTGTTTTTACATTTGCCTGTAATTTCTCTTACCTTTTTATGCATGTTGAAGTCGTCGTATTTACTTTGTAGAATTTCGATTTCTTGGCATTTTTTTCTCCAGTTCTTTCTGTTTGGCTTCTCTGATCTTTCTCTGTATATCTTGTTGTAATTTGTTATACATTGAGTTATTGTTCTTGTTTTTCCTTCTTTCTTCCATCTTTTATCTCAAAGATTTTTAACTTATTTATATTAAAAATTTTATAGATCGAGGCAAAATTTTAGCAAAACATCACCATCTTCAAACCAACAAGGCGATATAAGAACATTCAGGATTGGCCAAAGATCCAAGAGTATCGTTATCCTTCCCAGTAATTTACCGCATTCTCCCTAGTTATGGTTCTTTTAACATTATAACAATAAGCAATGTAAATACTTCTCTGACTGAACACAAAATAAACTGTCGTCACAAGAGAAAAACATCAGTTGCTGCATTATACATTATTATATAAGATAACTACCAAAGAAACGAAAAAAAAAAGAATGGGAAAATTACTGGAAACTAAGTATCTCATTTTAAGTTCATTAAATAAATCTGGTCGTGCCTGAAGGAGTCGTATTTAATCTCAGGAGTTTAGCAAGTATGTTATCTCATTTAGAAACTTGTAGATTCGCTTGACAGATACACTGTATTATTACAATATTAGTCTAGGATATGACGAATTTTTTATATTCATCTATTTGCTTGAAATTTTGACATGAGTTAAGAAATAGCTCAAAGATAAAAATCTACCCTATGCCAATATGTGCTTTTCCTCTGGGGGTGGTTACCATTCAGGAAGAAAAATATTCATCGAAAAAGACCATAGTGGTCGCTAGAATATAGAATTTTAAGACAAAAATATTCTTTAAAAGTTTTTTCGAAAAGTCAATATTTTTGGAGAAAGTTCACAAATTACACGTCAAACAAAGCATGTTCTTAAACGGTTTTTTGCGAATAACGAAGAAAGTTACGGCTGTTCGAAAATAAACATTTATTCATCGAATATAAAAACTCCAAACAAATGATGATGAATAACCGGAAAATGATAAATTTTTTATGGAAAACTTATAGAAACGTTTTTAAAGATCTTTACAAAATTTATAAAGATCTGCTGAAAGGAACAGTTGGTGGGTTTGGAGTAGGTGAACGAAAGGAGAGAGGAGAAAGGCTATTACAATTTGTCATCGACACTGAACTTAGTATCATGAACACCATGTTTAAGCATCATCCGCGAAGACTATCAACTTGGACTTCACCTGGGGGATGATATAAAAACCAAATAGATTAAATTCTTGTCAGCAAACGATGGAAAAGTTCAGTAGTCAACGTAAAGACAAAACCAGCGGCTGATTGCGGAACAGACCATAAACTATTACAATCCGAATTCCGTATCAAATTTCGTAAGAGAAAAACAAATAAAACAATTAAATATATACTTAAAGAGCCTGAAAAATACAAAGAAACACTAAGACATAGTAGCACACCAAACCAAATCATACATGGGAACATACAAAGACGTGTATTATAGACGCAATAAATATTACAAACCCCAAAGAAAAGCCAAGGAAAGAAAACACTGGATGACTGATGAGACACTGAACCTAGTAGAAGAACGAAGAAAAATTAGAAACAATGCTTCAAATCCAACAGAAACTGAAAACAAGATAGCAAATGTAAACAGACGCATAAAATCATCAAATAGAAGAGACAAAAATAATCACATTAAAGAAATATGCAAACAACTACAAGAACACGCCGACCGTCAAGAATCTAGAGAACTGTTTGCCAAAGTAAAATACTTAACTAAAGAGTTCAAACCACAAACGCAGGTAATTAAAGATAACTTGGGAACGATTATCACCAATCCAGAGGGCATAGCATCGACATGGAAACAATATTGTAAAATGTTATTTCATAGTGACCATGAAGACGTGATTCCAGAAGAAATAAATGACGAAAAGAAACCACATATTTTAAAATCGGAAATACAAACCGCAATAAAAAAATTAAAAACTGGAAAATCTCAAGTGGAAGGCGGAATCACGGCGGAAACACTTAAAAGAAATGGGAGACATAGGAATTGAAGTAATGGTCAAACTGTGTAATGAAATCTGGAACACAGGACAATGGCCAGATGATTAGTTTAAGCTCACTTTCATACCCATTTATAAGAAAGGCTCACCAACTGATGTAATAACTACTGCACTATAGCATTGATCTCCCACGCAAGTAAAGTACTGCTAACTATAATTAACGAGAGATTAAAATCAAAACTTCTACTACAGATCCCACAAGAACAATGTCGATTTGTACCTGAAAAAGGCACACGAGAACAAATCTCAATCTCAGACAAATTATAGAAAAATCTAGAGAATTTAATCTAGAAACATATTTGTGCTTCGTCGACTACTCGAAAGCGTTCGATAATGTAAAGTGGCATAAAATGTGGGGAATACTGAGAGAAATGGCTACCCCCGAACATCTAATATACCTACTGAAACAACTGTATATCAACAACACAGCAAACGTAAGAGTCAACAACATATACTCCGATAATTTTAAACTAAAAGCCGGTATTCGTCAAGGATGTATTATCTCTCCCACATTATTCAATATATATGCGAACACATCATGCGTATTGTATTCGACGGATGGCAAGGAGGAATATCAATCGGAGGCCAAAAAATCAGCAATCTCCGCTATGCTGACGACACTTTAGTACTAGCATCATCAACAAATGACCTTGAATACACCATGAACAGACTAGATACTATTGGTCGTGAATATGGACTTAAAATTAATGTACAGAAGACCAAGGTAATGATAATCGATTGAATTAGAAATAACTAGCCGAAAATACGAAACGTAGCGGGGTTTGAAGTGGTAAGCCGTTTCAATTACTTAGGTTCTGTTATCACAAACAATGGTGCATGCGAAGAAGAGATAGGTTGACGCTTTACAATGGCCAGATCAGCAACAGTCAAACTTACTAAAATATGGAAAGATACGGACATAACCAGGAATACGAAACTGTTGCTAGTACGGACGCTTATCTTTCCTATCGCTACCTATGCGTGAGAAACTTGGACCAATAAAAAGTCCGACTCACGACGTATAGTGGCCTTTGAAATGTGGGTATATCGTAGAATAATGCGCATACCCTGGGCAGCACATCGCACAAATGTCTCAATATTGACAGAACTCGACATCAATACTAGGATTACCACAATCATCAACCAAAATATATTGAGCTACTTTGGACACATTACCAGATGAATGGAGGGCATGGAGAGGTTGGTGGTTGAAGGCAAGGTAGATGGTAAAAGAACCCGAGGAAGATCGCCACTCCGATGGTCAGACCAAATAAAGTGCGCTACCGGTTACTCTCTGTCTGAGGCAGCACACCGCGCCCAGGAGAGAGAAGAATGGATAGCAACCATTCGTCAAATACCATACATACAACACATCCTTACGAAGGATAAAGGATAGAGGGGGATGACAACATTTGTATAATTGTTTCATGAAATACCGTTTTCCGGTTTTCAACATCATTTGTTTGGATTTTTGTATCCGATGAATATAGGTCTTCTTTCGAACAGCCATATTAACTTCGTTAGTATTAAGTTTAAGGTAATAATTAAATACAAATTTGTTTGTTTTATAAGCTTCAATTAATATATAAACAGTGTTCCCAAAAAAATTTTAAAAACATGCTTTTTTGACGTGTAATTTGTGAACTTTCAGTCACGAATAACTCCAAAAATATTAACGAAAAAACTCTAAAGAACATTTTTGTCTTTCACTATTCTAGCGAATACCATAATTTTTTTTAAAACTTTTTCCATCCCGACTTGGGTGGTAACCACCCTTAGAGAAAAAGCACATTGGCATATAGTACATATTGATCTTTTCTACATACTGTCAAAATTTCAAGCAAATCCAAACATATTAAAAGCGATAAAAAGAATTCTGAGCGGAAAGCCGTCATATCCTGGACTATATTATACAAAATACTTAATTTGTAGAATTTGGAAAACAAAGAAATCATTTTTTTAAAATGATCGAAGTTCATCAAGTATCTCAATTCTTATTTAATATTAAATTAATCTTTTCAACATATTTCATTTGTGTTTAGTTTATACTATATACTATGTTCTAGCATTTCTATCGATAACAATTAACACCCAGATGAACTTTTGAAAAACTTTACTTAAAAAGTAAAAATGTAGTTCAAAAATGAAATAAAAATATATAAAATGTTTTACACATTTTAGTAAATATTTTAGTAAGAGTATAATTTTAGATAATGAAATTAATTTTAATCTAGATGAAATGGAAGAAAAAGAGATTATTACATAATTATAAAAAAAAAACAGATGCCAGAACAGTACTTAAATGAATAGTTAATAATGTGGAATTTCAAAAAATAAAAAAATATTTATATTATTTAATAATTATTTGAGCCGCACATTTGAAATTGAAAAAAAAATACAGTGGCAATATTTACTAATAATTATTATCCGCTACTCGTATTTTCTAATAAATAATTATAAGAAAAATCTTTCTTGATGTATCCTATTACTGAGCCGTATTATATCTAGGAAATATAACAAAGCTAAGTAGATGATCAACACGGCCATGACTATCAGCATAGGGAAAACAATGTGTTAGAGAGAGACGTCGCAGTTCGTGACGGCCATGACTACCAGCATAGGGAAAACAATGTGTTAGAGAGAGACGTCGCATTTCGTGACGTACTGGCGACGTCCGAGCGCGGTGCGCGATCCTATTTTTAGGTGGGTCGTACGGTGCGCGAACCAGATGTGCGGTCGGTACCTTAATTTTTTCACGCGTTGCATCGGGATCTCGGGATCGTAGATATGAAGGGCGCGGCTGTTTAACAGGCGTCAAATGAAAGCGTTGGTGGCACAGAGAAGCCAACTGTTAATTTTTCTGTCAAAGTTTAATAGTAACTTGCAATTCGTCTTCTTTTCCGTCTAGTGCCTAACAGAACATGACATTCGACGCAGGACGTGGCAGTCGACGCAGAATGTGACATTCGGCGTAAAATGGCACGTGAAATGACGTGACATTCGACGTGAAATAACGTGAATGACCTGACATTCGACGTGAAATGTCAAATTCGACGCAGGACATGGCAACGCAAGGCGTCGCTTGACGTAAAACGTAATATTCGACATAGGACATATTCAGTAGTAATATGAATCCCTTCGAGTACATACATAGAGTAATGGAATTTCAAAGAAGACTTAATCAATTAAAGAAAGACATTAAATCGTATGTGGATTTTAAACAAATTACAAGACAATTAGATAGCCTGCATATTGACAACAAAACGTGGAAACTGGGAGAGGTTAATCTACAGCAGCATCAAGACACCTGGATTTACGCATGTAGAAAACTACCACCAGCTACATATCCATTAAGACGTATTCAACCAACACCATGGGTGTCAACAACAACAACACCAGCGAGCATATGAAAAGTGAAATAGACAATGTCTATGCAATGTCTTGTGTAATATTAGCATCTGAATTTATCTTAATTTTTAAAAAATTATTTTAAAAATTAACGGGGCCTATTTGCCGAAAACACCTGCAATAAAAAACATATGTCTAATTCAGTATCCCGATTTTATGTTTCTAGCCACATCTCCACAGTTTCCAAATTATCGAATGTACGTTGGCTCTGACAAATATTTATGGAAGTTTGATTTAAATGAAATGCGTCTTCCAAAACATCCTGAATTAATTACCGATTATCTCCCTAAGGAGTTGAGGTCTACGCAAGTTTCACAGGTTTTTCAGAATTCCGAGGGACACTTAATAACTGTAAGCAATAATAGGTATTACGCTGCATCTTTCCCCAATTTAAAACTTCAAAAAAGTTTTACTCTTCCTTCTATACCTGCGAGAACCAAAATAAATGCCTTATTTCAAACAAATAGCTGCCAAACATATTTATTGTACAATGATAATTCATACACTGAATTTAATGAAGCTGGAGATGTCTTAAACCGTGGTCCAATAAATTATCTGTTCCCCGGAATACAGCGAATACATACGTAAAGTTGTAGCAGCAGGAACGTTCAGTTGGGAACTTTTTGGGATACCCTGCCCTGAAGACGGCCTATTAAAACAATTAAAAACTTTGTTAAACAAAATTGTAATTATATACGAATAAAGAATGCTGTGTTCTTTCTTAGTGATAGTTCTTTTAATAAAAAAAATTATATTGTTTATCTTGTTTTATTTAAATTCCAAAATTTAAATGGTCTGCCGCGCCCTTCATATCTACGAGATCCCGATGCAACGCGTGAAAAAATTAAGGTACCGACCGCACATCTGGTTCGCGCACCGTACGACCCACCTAAAAATAGGATCGCACACCGCGCTCGGACGTCGCCAGTACGTCACGAAATGCGACGTCTCTCTCTAACACATTGTTTTCCCTATGCTAGTAGTCATGGCCGTCACGAACTGCGACGTCTCTCTCTAACACATTGTTTTCCCTATGCTGATAGTCATGGCCGTGTTGATCATCTACTAAGCTATTGTTATATTTTAACATCCCATGATAAATTATATTTTTATTTTAAGTTTTATTTCAATAATCGATTTTATTTTTCTATTTTTACGTAATATTATAACACTACTTGTTTGATTGAAACTGAAAAGATCATTCATTAAACCTAGGGTTTAAATGTTTTTAAATAACTGCGTTCTTAATAAAACACTCTCCAATCTTTTTGTCCTAATAAGCCTTTATAGAGTTAGTAGAACAGGGAGCACGCATTGATTGTATACTTTGGTCTTAAAATGCTGTGGATATCTTTTGTTTTTAAGAATGTAGCGTATCTTGTTTTGATCCTCATTTTGATGCCTTCATCTTTATTTCTTATGATTTTTTTTGGTCTTGCTGTAATTCATATTAAGGCCTATCTTGCCAGCTTCTACGTCCAGTTCTTTCATTATTTCAAATAATTTTTCTTTTTTATCGGTTGTCAATGCGATGTCATCAGCGTACCTTAGATGGTTTAAGCGTTGTCCACAAATTGTTATAAAGTTTTCTTCCCATTCTAATCTTTTAAAAATATCTTCAAGAGCTTGATTGAAAAGTTTCGGTGATATTGTGTCATTCTGTCTCACGCCTCTACATATTTGTATTGCTTTTGTTTCTTCATATACTTTAATTGTTGTTTTGGCTTCCTTATATATATATATATATATATATATATATATATATATATATATATATATATATATATATATATATATATATATTGGCTATTAGTTCTGTATATCTGTGGCCAATTCTGCTGTTAATCAAAGAACTTTTTACTGCCCAATGTTCGACACTGTCAAAAGCCTTTTCGAAATCTATGAACGCTATAATAGAGGAATGTGGTATTCATTGGCTCGTTCTAGAAGTATTTTCATACTTAGTAAATGGTCACTTGTGCTGAATCCCTTTCTAAAACCAGTTTGTTCTTTCGACTGGTATCCGACAAATTTTGTCGTCAATCTATTGGTTAAAATTTTTGTTAGGAATTTATACATTACATTGAGGATAATTATGTATATGGTTCCCAAACGTGGACATTTACAAAAGCAAACATGGACAAAATCATAAAAACCCAAAGAGCAATGGGAAGACAAATGTTGCACATAAGACTAATGGATTAAAAGAAAAACGAGTGGATAAGGGAGAAAACAAAAGTGAGGGATGTTAGACAAGAAATTGTAAAATTAAAATGGAGATTTGCCGGACACAATATAAGACAAAAAGAAGACCGGTGGAACAAAATTCTTATAAGTTGGAGACCGTGGGAATATAAATGAAGCAGAGGAAGGTCCCAAATGAGATGGGCAGATGGTATCAAGAAGCACGTGGGCTCTAGGTGGATGACTGTAGCGGCAGACAGAGAAGAATGGAAAAGGATTGGGATGGCATATGTCCAAAGATGGACCGAAGAAGGTAGATAGATAGATAGAGTTAGTAGAGGAAATATTATACTCTCTGATTAAGGAAACTCTCTGATTAATAGAAATTTGTTTGTTTATTCTACAGAACATTGGGGTAAAATTCTACAGAATTCTACAGAACAGTGTGATTGGGGTAAAATAAAACTCATCCTGACAAATAAGAAATTTCCTTAACATTTGAAAACAAACTGTTCGATCAAAACAAATAAGAAACAAAATATAAGTTATCCAAACACCAATGAAGGAGAAAATGATAGGAGTTACTCTGAGATACAGAATTAGAAATGAACAACTTTGAACAAGAATTATAAAGCTTTAATGAAACTATTCAGGACACATTGCAAAAAAAACAGACAAAAAACGGAATGTAAAATCAGAAAATGGAGACATGGAAATGGACAAAGAAGAGGAAGACTATTAACGAGATAGCGCTATAACCTAAAAATAAGTATCAATTAGACGTTGCTGATATTAGCTAACATGACAACTTCAAAATGAGTCTAAATATAAAAAAAAATGAAAAAAGGATATTACCAAAAATCCTAATTGACTGAAAATTGAAATTAAGTTTGCTGTATATGTCTTAAAATTAAGAAAGGCAAAATATGTATATGTTTTATAAAACGAAAACTGTTGTTTGCAACTTACAAAATTAGATGAAGTGTTATTGTCAACTCTGGTCTATGAAATAGAGGTGTGGAGCCTTGGAAATCTGGTGGTATTGCAGGATGATGCGCATTTTATAGATGCAGCAACACAAATGCGAAAAATAGTTAGATCAATACCAAAAATTGCTCTACACAGATAAATGTAAAAAGATGTCATTCTTTGGTCTAGTGATAGAAACAATAATTACAAAATATCTAGGCTAGAATGCAGAGCTGGGTAGATGACGATTTTCAAGGCTGAAAACTATATAAAACAATTACCTAAGAAAACAGTCCTAAGAAAAGAGGACTGACAAGAACCGCTTTAGACAAATTTATATGGATCAGAATTGTTGCCAACATCCCATAAGAATATATTACTATAAAACGAAAGAAGATCTAAATTGGAATATTATGAGGGACTCTTCATATAAAGTTTTAGCTAGTGCAAGAAAAATGGATTAGACATAAACCTACAAAAAAAGTTTTAGTAGACAAACCGAATGGGAAAACACAAAAGGTCTAGCCGGTTAAGATAGTGGAGAATTCCCCCCATGATATTTCAAAAATAAAAATGCCGTTTTGTCCTATATCAAAAAGTATCTGACCAAAAAAATTTTTAGACCTCTAGACCTAAACATAACCTCAAAATTTTTTTTAAACTCTAGACCCAAACATAACCTCAAAAAAAATTAAAAGGTGTTTTTCCGTTTTTTGACGATATATTCGGATTACTTGATTAGTGTAATCCGGATTACATTACTGGATAAGTGTCAAATTATCTCAGATGTCATCTGACTTATCCAGATTTTTATAGGTGGGGCATCATGGTCAAAATAATATTATTTTCAGTCCCCGCAATATCCCCGCAATAATCCAAAAATTAAAATACTATGTTGTTGTACATAAAAAATACTATAAAAATTTTAAGACCTCTAGACCCAAACATAACCCAAAAAAAATGTGATTTTTCGTTTTTTACCAATATTTTTGGTTCCAATCATCGTAGAAACATATATATTTTTTTCAGTTTATGGGGTTTTTTATTAAATAATATTATAATATATAATATTATTTAAGTAAGAAATTATCTCCATGATTTTTTTTTGACATTTTCATAGGTGGAATATCATGGTCAAAATAACGAAAAATCGTCTTATATGAAGTTTTCGGTGTTTTTTTTTATTTAAAAATCTTTTGTTTGTTTATTAGTTTTTATTTTAGTTTTGTTATATACATATATATATATATATATATATATATATATATATATATATATATATATATATATATATATATATATATATATATATATATATATATATATATATATATATATAATAAACAAAAACAAGATTTTTAAATAAAAAAAAAACTCAATGCATAAAAAATGATTTTTTATATAAATATCATTTATAAATGTTATATTAACCATAACATTTCACCTATAACAATCTGAAAAAAATTATTAATACAATTTGACACTCAACCAATAATTTATGTATATTTTTTTGAAGTGGCGTTGGAGACAGTTGTTTTAAATAAATTTTAAAAATTTCAAACGCGTCAGTGTGATATCAAGACGCTTAATAGACAGATTGTGCGTAGCAGTGCCAAAAGCAAGGCTAAGGATAATTTGACCGAAAGAACGTCCAAAATCATACATAGTGCGTTAAAAGAAAATGTAGATTGCTTGAGCCACATGTCTGTTAAAGACGTTAATTTAATACGGAATCAAATATACAGTGAACGGCGAATGGCTCAACCGAAACTGCCCAAAAGTAAAGAAGAAACTATTGCTGCGGTAAATATTATGGATATCAAAACACTTAAAGACGAGAATTTTATATTTGAGGTTGAACTAAGTTCTAACATTATCATCTTCTCGTGTAACACTACATGCGTTTTCTGTGCGGAAGTGAAACGATTTATATGGACGGTACATTTAGTTACTGTGCTCAATATTTCAAGCAATTTTTTACCATACATGTATTTATCAATGGACATTATATACAATTGTGTTATTGTTTACTTCCCGACAAATCGGAACAAACCTATATAAAACTATTTAATGTTTTGAAACGCAAATGTGAAGTAATTGGTCTAAAATTCAATCCAAAAATCATTTTCTCCGATTTTGAAATTGCTATCCACAATGCTGCCCGTTTTGAATTTCCAAATGTGCACATTAATGGGTGCCGTTTTCATCTTATGCAAGCTTGGTATCGTAATATCGGTGGTTGTGGCTTAATTCGGGAATATAAATTGGCAGACAGTGAAATATCTAAATGGCTGAAATATATTTTTGGGCTGCCATTTTTACCTCTCTCAGAAGTCGAAGAATCTTTCATATATGATTTTATGGCTATTCAACCAAAGGATTCAAAAATTGAAAAGTTTTCCGACTACTTATTGGACAACTACATTGGCGACCACGCAACATTTCCGTCGGAGATGTGGGCTGCGATGAGTGAGAGTTTACAATTAACAACTAATGCTTGTGAATCGTTCCACTCGCGTTTTAATAATAATTTTTACCATGCTCATCCAAATATTTTCCATTTTATTGATGTTTTAAAAAATTTTCAAACTGAAACTTACATTAAAATTAATAGTGTCTGTAATAGTGAAAGTAATAGACTTAAAGATCCAAAGAGTAGAAAAAAAAAATGTTCGTTAGAAATAGGATACATGAGTATCAAACTAACTGTATGGATCGATTCCATTTCGTAAAATGTATGTCGTATTTATTTTAAAGTGACAAATAAACCTTATCAAGCTTAATCTCTAGAATTTTATTACCTGACTTTCCATTTACATTTCAATTACACCCAGCGTCCAAATCATGTATGCAGAAAGAGGTAATTTTATTTTTCAGTGTCGAATTTTAAATTTAGCGTCCAAATTATGCACGCCCAAAAAAGAATAAGTTTCTGCGATGATTAAAACTGAAGATATTTTCAAAAAACAAAAAAAACCCACTTTTTTGGGGTTATGTTTGGGTCTAGGGCTCTAAAAATTTGAATATAATAACATGGCATTTTTATTTTTGAAATATTGTATCGCTGGGAGCATTTTTCACTATCTTAACCGGTTAGACTCTTTAAACATTATCAGAATGGATTTTTGATCGAAGGTAAGTATGTCGAAGCTCCGCTGACCAGCCAGTCAGCAGCCTTCCGTTCTATTTCGTAAAATTTTAATAATTTAAACTTTATATGGTATGCAATAAAGATTATTGTTAGCTAAAATTTGGTCTGTAATGAGTACGGGGTAAACATCGTTGTCTAACGTTTGCCTCCTATATATTTTTAATTTTTCCTTCTATTGAGATATACCGGCATTTTATTCAAATTTCTATATAGCACAATAATATTTGGCTCAAATAATTCTAATATCAACAATACTGTTACCATATAAAAATATTATTAATGATTGATAAAATGATAATCGAGCAAAAAACCAAAAAAAAGAAAGAAATATTTTTGAACTGATATTTTTACTTATAGAATTTCTTTTCAAAAGTCCTTTGAAATATAGACACCGAGTACTGCACCTGATAAGCCAACGCGTTCACGATTATATCATCGGGAACCAAACCCAAGGGGTTAACTTCTCGCATCAGAAGATTTGCAGGTATTTTGTAAAATTCAATATATTCCGCAAAAGTCCCCATCACTTCCCTTATATTGGTGCTGGGGTTATAGTCGCAGTATTTCTTACCTACAGTCGAAATAACGAGCAACGGTAAAAAACGATAAGCTTATAACAGTTTTTAATAGTGTAATAATATTTATAAATATTAACAAATCATATATTTTCATAATAATTAAAAACTTATTTTTACTAAGACATAGCAATAACATAATTTAAAATAAGAATGTAGTAAGTAGTAGCATTTGTCAACTTCTGTTGGCATTTTAAGCTTATTAATTCCAGTGCCGTACTTTAAATATTCGTCAGGGTTCCTGCAGCATACTGAAACAATTAAAACGATAACTTTCAGGTAATAATCGTACCTAACGATTTTATTTATTAAGCTGCGATTTTTAATTACAAATGAATTAGTAATATATTTTAATTATTTAATGAGTTCATGCAAAAGCTATTAATTTCTACTCCACTATAATTCAGCCTCATGATTTACAGATGAGTTTCTGACGAGCAAATAATGTTGCTTGTTGACTTATTGCAGTTTGGCTTAACAATTTATTTGTAAATTAACCGAAAAATCCATCTTTAAAATTGTTTATTTTCAAGACCACTTTCTAATAACAATATACACACAGGGTGATCAACTTGTGACCGTTTTGAAGTCCGTTATATCTGCTAATATAGGAAATACCAAAAAGTTATTTACAAAAAAAGGTAGCGGTAAGCTTCATATTTAAAAGTTAGTTACAAACATACAGGGTCTTTCATAACACTGGACCGCATCAAAGGTATGTTTTTTTAATAAAAACACTGTATTTTATTTTGAATAAATTAATAGATAACCAGCCATATTTTTTAGAATACTTTTAATAACAGCAGCAAAAGCATCTTTTCATATTGTCTGATTTTATGAATATCAAAAAATTTATTAATAACCGTTTTTCCAAACATTTTTTGTTTTTAAATAAAATATAGAATATGATATAATAATTATGTAATAGTAAAATAGGATCGTTTTCATCGAACTTTAAAAAAATTACACTTTATATTGATTTCTCTATCGAAAATACTATGACTGTAGTTACTATGGTCTTGGGTATCAGCGCTCCTGTTCCTTTTTCCACGAGTGTTTTTTAAAGACCATTTCATCAACAACGGACCACCAGGCTGCATCAGAACTTTCTACCCATCGGAATGGATTACAGCCGAATGATTTTTGAAGTTAATTAAACATCATTGTTTGTTAATTTTTGACTACTATGAATCACATATTTTTATTAATGTGCTTAATTTTTGTAAAGAAAACGGTATCGTTATGTTTTCCTTCCCCTCACACTTCCAATTGGCACTGCCCAAACAATAAATCCTACGAATACTATTTCTGGATTTCAAGCCAGAGGAATCGCGCCATACAACAAAGACGTGTTTACTGACGCTGATTGCATGTCAAGCTTAATTACAAATAGAAAGATGACTATTCAAAACAGCGTTGTCAAAACTACCCAGGCTGGGACCATCAAGGTTGAGAATATACAGTCACAAAAGCACAAATCTACGTATTTTACGAGTAGGAATGTTTCTATACACACACCTGCCCATGGTGAGTCTTAAACAAATTCGTCCCTATATTAAACCTGAAGAGAGAAAAAATACTAAAAAAGGGAAGAAACCGTTGAAAGCGATAGTATTTACAAGCACTCCATTAAATGAAAGGCTAGAAAAATAAGCTGAATAAAAAAGAAGCCAAAATGTAGCAATAGAAAAAGTAAAAAAATAAAGGTTAATTACAACGGTCAAGACTGGCACAAAGGGGAAAAGGATAAAAAAAATGAATTGCAAAGAAAATGATCAAGGTTGAATCTGAGTCTGAGAGGATAATACCTTGTGTCTCATATGTTTGAAGCCTTACTTGAAATCCATACCTGGTTAAGACTGGATACAGTGTAACTCACGTAAAAAATGGGCCCACATTAAAAGTGGCAAAGACAGTAAAATGTACACTTGTATTCATTGTACCTCTGACTTTGAAATCAGCGATTCAGACTAAGTTTTGAACAAAAAACTCATAATTTGTGCGAATAATATCAATAATATATTTTACTTTTCACTTTTGTACTTTTTTTGTAAAATAAATTATTTAAATATTCTATTGAGTGATTAATTTCTACCTTAAAATCCATTTTCTTAACATTTATACAAATACTTGTCTCAACCTGCCACCAGATAATATGAGTTTGCCCCCATGTGAGGGACATTGACACACTTCTACCATTATACAAAAATGTCAATTTTGTAAAAAGTTTCAATTCAATCAAATAATTAATATCTTGGTAACATATGAAAATATCATATCGTAACGTTTTTAATAGGAAAAAAAATCTAAACTAAAATTGCAAAAATTAAAATACGAAATTTGTCTCAACTTGCCCCACTCTAGCTTACCCTTATGATTTCAAAATTAAGGGTGTCGGTAGAAAATATGGATGTCATCAAGAAATGATTTTGAGAAAAACTAATTTTAAAGTTGTAAGATTATTTACGACAAAAAAAATTTTGGGAGGTATTAAAGATAAACATAATGATAGAAAAATTTATTGATAATATAAACTAGTGTAAACAAAGAATAACAGTCAAATTGATTTAAAAAAAAAATTAGTGGCGTAATGTCCACTTTTTAAAGAACGAATTACAGGCGTTTAGTCATAGTATTATTCCTGCTTTGTGCGATAGTATTTCTTAAAATCTACAAGACGATGTATTCAACTAAATTTCACCCATTTAGTGAAAACGTCCACGGTTTTCTCCCAACACCCTTCAAATATAGAAAAGCAATATTAGTTATTGAAAAAATAATTTGATCATCTATAAAATAAATATATTTAATAATGTATTACTCGCTTCACTGACTAAATTTTAAATTTCTATAACTTCGCGCTTATTAATAATACTCTTACCTCTCGTTTAGAGCGCATTCTCGTTATTTTTTGAGCAAAAAAATTCACATTATTTTTAACTATTTTCTATTATAACGTATTTTTATTTATATAATTTCTAATATTAACAGGTTGACTGCGTTACCGGTCCCCTGGGACCGGTGTTTGTTATTATTAAAGTGCGGCGTGTGAAAACTGCAAATTTTAAAAATTGCGAAAGGCATATCTTCGTTAATATTCGTTTGTTTTAAATGCTAAAAACAGTACTTCAGTACTGTTGAAGTATTTCAGTTAAAAATAAAAAATATGACGAAGATAACCCAAGTATTGTAAATTCGCGCCAAAGTCCAACTGATTTAAGAGACCATGTGCTTGCATAGTTGCTAAATAGTAACAGTGAAAATGAACGGGACGATCCTTTTGATTCGGACGATTCTGTTATCGACAAAAACTATGTTCTTTCTTCAGATGAATCGTACAGTGATGTAAGTGAGAGTAATTTATTCGACGATGATAATGAGACAAAAATTGATAACGAAAAAATGTCAGAATCTGAAAATGATGATGAAAACGAGTGGCATGATATAGGTGAGAGTGACAATGAAACTGGTGCCTAGAAACCTAGAAAACTGGTGCCTGGAAAAGATATGCCTATATTAAATTTTAACGTTAACGAAATAAAAAATCCTATAGACGCTTACAAGTGATTTGTAACCGATGATCTTTTACAGAATATTGTCACCGAAACAACTAGATTTGCTAGGGAAATGTTGTTAAATATACATCGATCAAAATCACGTATACGTTACTGGGTTGACTGCAATATAGCCGAACTGAAACGTTTTTTTTTTCAATATGTATAGTTATGGGATTAGTTGATGGTCCCGCAATAAATTTATATTGGTCGAAAGATCCCATGTTCAGCAATGAGTTTATTACGACTACCATGAGACAAGACAGGTTCCTTTTACTGATGCGTTGCATTCATTTTTGTAATAATCAGCAGTGTAATAAAGATGATCGGCTCTATAAGTTAGGGGAAGTTTTAAAAGTACTGAATAAAAACTTTCAAGCTGCATTAACTCAAGGACGGATTTTGGTAGTCGATGAAAGTATAGTACCATATGAAGGAAGACTGCAAATAATATCTGCCAAATAAAACACACCCGTATGGAATTAAATTATATAAGTTATGTACAGTGGATGGTTATACTAACAACATAATCGTTTATCGTGGTAAAAATACGACTACCAATGCAAATACTGCTCAGAGTGATCAGATAGTGTATGATCTTCTTGAACATGTTGAATTCGAAAATGGCTAATATCGCTACTTGTATGCTGATAATTATTACTCGAGTTTACCTTTAGCCAAATCATTATTCAAAAAACAAATAATTTATTGTGGAATCCTGAGGTCCAACAGAAGAGAATTCCCAAAACGGTACCTAAAAAAATGAAAAAGGGAGAAACTTGGGGTACACAGAACAACTGCTTACGTATTATAAAATGGATGACAAACAGCCAGTTCTGATGTTAAGCACTGATCCAACCCATACAACTACTTTAGAACCAACAGGAAAGCGAAACTGGCAACGTGAGTTTGTATTGAAATCAAAGGCAATTATTGATTACAATCAAGCAAAAAAAGGAGTAGATTTTAGTGATCAGATGAGTTCTTATCATTCCGTTTTAAGAAAAAATTTAAAATGGTAGTTTAAAATGGTACCGTAAACTAGCCTTTGAATTTTTGCTTGGAACATCTATTGTAAATGCCTGGATTGTTTATAACAAGATTAGTTGTACCAAAACATTATCTATAATGGAATTTAGAAGAAGATTGGCGCAGGAGTTACTTGTTAATACAGCTGCATACGAAAAAACCACTACTCCCAAAAGAGTTCCACATACTTTTGTTAAACCGTCAGGACGTGGAAAGAAAAGGAGAAGACAATGACAAGGATGCTATCATAAATTAAGAGAAACACATTTAAGCAAATAGGCAAGTAATATGGTGACAAAAGTAACAAGTTACTGCAATGAATGTCTTGGACAACCAGGAATGTGTTTATCTTGCTTTAATAGCATTCATAAAAAATAATCTATTTTTCTGAAACTTGATTGTTTTTTTTTAATAACTACGAAAAAATCTTTTATTTTCCTGAAACTTTATGTTTTTTTTTGTTTAATAACTAAGGACATAAATATTATTTAGTTTACATGTTTTTTTGTTTTTAAATATCATTTACACTAATAAAATATTAAGAAGTTTTGATCATTTAATCTAAATCTGTAAAAAATGGTAAGCTGTCTTGATACTTTAAAATATTCTTAACAGGAAACCTGATCAAAAAACGAATGACAATGGTAAGTTTTAAAATGTTTTTACTGTTAATAACTGATCTTAAAACTCGTATAATTTATATTATAAAACTGTAAAAATGTAAAAACTAATCACGTCACTACTGGTCCCCGACGGTCGGTAACGCACCGTGTTCGCGTCAAGCCACCGGTCCCGGGGGACCGGTAACGCACTGTTCTTTGATTGACATATTAACATATTTTGGGAACACAGTCAACCTGTTAACTGATAACAACAAAAACTGCCAATTATATGATTATAATTATTACAAACGAGAATGTAGGACTGTTACCGCTGTAAAATTACTTTTTCTCGCCAGACTCTATTCATGTCCCAATATATCTACCAGAGACTTGCACCACATAGTCAGTAATGACTTTTTCAATGTCTGATGGTTATTAATATATTTTTTGATATAAAATCGACTACTTTCACCCGTCAGACAGAAATATCGAAGAAAAAATTCCATCGCACAATACGAAAGGTTGTTTTTGCTGTTGTTATTAAAGGTACTCCAAAAAATGAGCTGGTTATCTATGAATTTCGACTTTTTCTTATAATTTTTAAGTTCTTTAATTAGAAAGAATCGTAATATCTATATTTTTTTATCGGCGGGCACCCTAACTATAAGTAAATCAGTGGATTAAAATAGTGAATAGATAAAAACGAATCCGTGATCAAAATTAATTGAGATAAAAACTAAGTAAGACCGTACAAGAATAAAAATAAAAGTAATTGTTTTAGATATTATGTAGACAAATTTGTGGTCAACAGATATGTAATAATTCTGATGAAAAACCATTTAAATAAATCACAAACTATACTTATAAGACAAAAAAATTATTGATCGTGACTACGAGGCTATGAATCCTAATTCATATTTAAAGGACTACATTTGCTATTAATGTTTATTTTTAATTCTAATATTAACTCTAATATTTTTTGTATCTTTGCTAATATTTTAAATATTATTACACAATTTTAAGAGATAAGATTTGTAGAGATTAGTGCTTAGAGATATGAGTAAACAAATACCAATTCATCACTTTATGAGTCACTGTGGTTCTCTAAGTAAGTTTTGATTCCCAAAACCAATAAAATTCCTAGTTCAAAAACTAAATGAATTTTTAAATGATAAAACCACATTTGGTGAAAAAATATATTTTTCTGCCAAAATTTGTTGTGATAGTATGAAAAGTTTCATAATTACCTCGCATTTATCAAATATTTTTTATTATTTTGATTTTTATATTTATAAGCTTGGCTTATCTTAAGTTTAAAGTATCTAGTCTATTTCCTCAAGGAATATATTTTTTTGTGAATAGCTCTTTCCATTGCTTTAAATCAATATCAATCGGAAAAAGAAGTATGTTATCATTGATAATTTCCTAAAACAGGCCTCAAATACTACATTGAAGCAACTTTATAACAGCTTTCATTCAATATATTGTCTATTTTTCTACTTTAATCAATGAGCTCATTAATTAGTTATCTGATGTTCTTTTTTCCACTCTTTCTTGCTTTCACGTTCATTGTTATTTAGAGTTTATCATAAAATCTTTAGAAGTACTTTAGCATCCTACAAGAACTCTGAATGGAAAAGGTACATTGTTATTTGGCCTTGTTTCAGAATTATTTATTCCTGGTGTTTTATCTTCAACCGGTCATATCATTTAGTAGACAAACACAGACAATTAATAAAATAGCACATTACTATCCACGAATGTTCAGGGAAGCTATCAAACTTAATAAACATAAGATTAATTTCACACTACTCAATATAAAAATTCCTCCCAGATTCATCGAACATCTCGGATTTGAACTAATCGACCGATCCCGGGAGTTCGCGGCAGATACATATAAGTCAAATACTCGAGGAAGATCATTAGTGGTTGATGAGAACCATACGAAGCCACCAGAATCTATGTGCGGTTCCGCATCGCATTTGATAATACTTGCCGCAGTTAAGACAAGACTCCTCAATTTGTTATTACCTAAGCTCCATTTACAAGCTTTTAACCAACCTTTTCCTTTAGTTTTTAAAGCATTTCCAGCAATGCATTTTCACAACCGGTTTGCACTAATATATTAGTGTTCTCTAGGACACCCCCAGTTTTAATCTCTCTAGTAAAAATATTTTGTTCAATTTCTTTGTTGTATATTGTTTGATTTCCTTGCCTTTGGTGTTAAGTTCGTTGTATGATTTTTGTGTTTTAGCTCTTACTACAGCTTCTCTGTTTTGGCTGTTTTATAATAATAAATACTTTTGTCAGTCTTTTTTGTCATTGTTTATACGTTTTTCCAAGTGCTCCTTCCGTCCAAATATGTTATTATTTTCAGTTTTTTTAAAGTTGTCTACTAAAACACCTAGATTGTCTGAGTACATTAGTACATCTATTTGCGTTATTTTTGCTATATCATATATAGCTGTTTATATATTTTTTGTTTGTTTTCTCGTGTTCTTCAGCAATCTGTCCATTTTAATTAATTTTTAATTATATTTTTAAATTTAAAATTTAATTTTAAATAATAGTGAACTTGAGCTATATCCTTGCTTTATACAGATTCACCTTCATGTATCACTTCACGCCATCATGTAGCGCTACAGCCCTGGGTGGATCTTATCTGATTGTACAAGTTTTTTCCGTTTTTTTTTTTTCATCAATCTGTTGTCCAGTGGAATATTCATTTATTGGAGATCTGAGCAAATGTAGTCTCTTCATCGCATTCTAGGACTCCCAATGGGTTTGTTTCAGTAGGAACATCCTCCTAAACCAGTTTACCAAATTTTTCATTACTAGTCTATGTACACACATTTATACTTTTTGGTATTTTAAACTAATTAGATATTTTTCCATTTAGATGAACTAATGTTTAAGAAGTCAAGGGGATCTCTCTTCGATAGCGCAATAGGTTAATCGCAAATCCAAATCTTATTGGAATCTATTGAACGATGATAGGAATAACCTTTTACTCCGACAATACATCTACAGTTTCCCTTGAAAACACTATCCTTGTTAAAATGAAAATAGACCTAATTATTAAGAGACACCTAATTCGCTATCGAAGAGAGAAGCTATGACTTCTTGTTACTCCGTATAGAGATCTCTGCTAGCATATTTAGGCGTGACATTTTATTATAATAGCCAAAATAGATTGCCTTTTAGTTTGAACAGCCACAAGTGTTTCTGGTGAGAGTTGAACAACTCGAAACACGTGTAGAACAATGGTGGCGTTGGAATTAAAGGGAAATGCAATCGTCTATTTTTATTTTCATTTCAACATCATTTCTTGACCTCTGTTAATAAAATTGGATAGCGTTTTGTTGATATTTTTTGTTATATTTTCATGTTTTATTCTGTTTATTGCTATTTTATTATATTTATTTCTCTATTCTTCTAGTTTCCCTCCTTCTTCTGTTTGTATGTTCTATATTGTATATAGACAAATATAATCTAAGATACTTCTTTGGATTCCTTGTCTCCTCCATATCTGTATATATGTGTTACATTGTTTAGTTTAAAGAAGTGTTTTGTATCATTAGGTCGTTGTTAATATCTTACAGTTAATCTTACAGTAATGAAATATATTAGACACAACATGATATCCTATATTTGATACATTAGTAAGAGATTTCTAACCTGCAAGTCGAAATTTTAATAGAAAATTAATGTTTAGACCAAATATGGGTTTATTTTAAAGACACTTGTATTATATATTACTGTATCAACGAAAAATCAGTTTCAACAACATAAACTGCAGTTATACAAATATTTTTTATTTGTATATTATATTTAAAAAATAATATTAGGTGTTGGAATAAATGCTAAAGACAAATAATTTATCAACATAATCCAAAGATTATTTTTTGGTTTTATCTAAATACTTGGTAAGCAATCTTCACAAAGTATTTTGTACCGGTTGGATTTTTCATGAAAACTCTGTTCTGTATCAACCCTTGTAGACCAGAAATGTATAATTTGACAGCTGAAACTTTCCTTAAGATTTTTGCAAAGTTATACAGCAAGTAATTTAAATCGAAGTAGGAGTAGCTGGTTTTGTTTTCATGCTTCAATGAAATTTTGAATAAAATAAGACATTTCATTACTTTATTTATTATTTTTCATTATTTATCTATTTATTAGAATTTGTTCTCAAATAAATCTTGTGTGATTTCGGTGGGATTAAAGGTGTGGATATAAACTGGATATTAATATTTTACTACTGAATGTTATGTAGGCTCTTCGAGAATAAATAAAAGTACTTAGAATTAGACAAACAAAACTGTTTCCCACTTCAATACATATATAACTTTTCTTTTGTGTTTTCCTCTATTGGAACACATGGTTCCAGTATGGTGTGTTCATGTTTCTAATAACTTCTGGTATAGGTTTAGACCTTAATAAAACTTACTTATAAGTAGCTGTTCAAAAAATTCCAAGAACTAAATAATACAGTTGTGTCGATAAAAGACCACATCGGATCATTGCAATAATGTATTTCTATATTTACAACAACGCCATCTGATATAAGTAGTTTATAGAGTTTAATTTAATGCTTGTTTTTCTTGATTATCATAGATTCTTGAAGTACCCATTTTTCTTTATATAATAACAACGACTCGTCAAAATATAAAATTTTCCCAGAAGGTAGAGCCCTTTGAACAATAGTAGCCAGATCATTTTGTAATGAGTTTTCACCAAATTATCTTGAGTTTCTGTGTTGCAACTGAAATATCTTTGTATATTGTACAATTGTACAAAAATTCAACCAACACAAAATACTTTATTGTATAGTTCTGTTAGGGATATCAGACTTCTTAGAAAACCACATTGTTAGTTGAGGTGCAATAAAAGAATAAGTATAAGTGTACCACATTAGAATAAAATTAGTAGAAAAGCATATCATATAAATTAATAAATGAAACCACACAGTTCTAGTATGCATTTTTCGTATAGATATTGGTTTGAACTGGCAACTAGTCTTTAGAGACTTGAAGTATCCTGTTACCATTCAAAATGATTGTGTGCTAAATGCTGAAATATTAGTTGCTACGTCTTATTTTAAATGATTAAACAAGATAGATATTTTGATTCATAGTGCATATCAACTACTTTACAAATATCGTTTCAATAAACCATTTAAAATATTACGGAACACTTCCATTAGACATATATTTATTACACTAAAGCTCTGTTTAACGATTAGTTTATTTAAACTGATTTAGATTAAAATTTTTAATAGCTATTATCATTAAAAAAGTTTTGGTAAAGTTAATATTTAGGATAACATTTTGTTTTTTTTTATGTAACAATAAACCTACGAGTTGAAAAATATTTGAGACACCTTTAGAATCTTTAGAGCATTTAGAACCATATTTTGATTGAAAGAAGCAAAATTTAACATATGGAATAAATACGTCATGAATATATATCATTAATATTACTTAAGATATAAGGGATTATTAAGTAAAATGTAAAGAACAACGATAAAAAGTAGGACTGGCAAATATAGTAGAATATTAAAATTTTTTAAAATTAAAATTTCTAATAAAAGATACAGCATTGTAGGCAATTTTACTGAATTACAAGCAATACATTTTTATTGAAATTACAAAATGGGCATAATCAACACTTCTAGACTAAAAACATTCTCAGCATATTTTCAGTTATAATGTATATCACGAAAGTTTTAAGTTAAGAACAATTTTCTTCATCCTCTTTATAAGCAATTCTGCTTGTTCATTGATGGATTAATACCTCTTTGAAAGGTTGTCATTCCATCTTTTGCGCGGTCGTTCGATATTTCTGCCGATTGGTGACTTATCTCTTGCTATTTTGGCGACACGGGTCTCCTCCATTCTGCTTATGTGGTTATTCCATTATTTTTTTCTATTTTGTGTCCATTCATTTATAAACTGTACGTTACATTTTCTTCTAATGTCTTCATTTCTCTTTCGATCTCTCAGCGTATTTCCTGTAATTTTTCCCAGTACTCTCATCTCTGCCGTTTCCAGTAGCCTTTGCGTTGTGGCTGTGTCAGGTCTTGTTTCTGAGGCAATGTCATTATTGGTCTTATACTGCCTTTATAAATTCTTGACTTCATCTCAGTGTTAATGTGTCTGTTTCGCCATATAGTGTTATTAAGGCATCCTGTCAGTCTATTTGCACTTGTACTTTTTTTGTACTTGATCTCTCACTTCTTTGTCCTTTGAACAATTACTTATTCAATGCTGATGCCATTAATTTCTATTTTACATCTGGTTGGTTCTTTGCTGACTACTATTGTTTTGGTTTTCTGAGATGAGATTATCATATTAAATTCTTTTCCTCTTATCTTAAATCTGTGGACCAGTCTTTGTAGGCTATCTTCATCTTGGGCTATCAATATTGCGTCGTCTGCGTAACATAGTATATTTATTTCTTCGATTTTTATTCTGTATCATTGAAGAGCATGGGGCTCAATGAATCCCCTTGTCTTATTCCGCTGCCTATTTCTATAGGTTTTGTAAATTGTTTTTGTTCTGACTTCCATTTTGTTGTTTTGATAGATGTTGTTGATAGTTTTTATAATATTTAGGGGAACTTCTCTATTCTACAGAAGATGAATTACATCTTTGAGTTTTACTCTGTCAAACGCTTTATTTAGGTCAATTAGACACAGAAATGCTGGTCTAATATACTCTAGTGATTTCTCAGTAATGTTCTTTATAACGAATATTGCATCTGTACACGATCTTTCACTACAAAAACCCTGCTGTTCATCTGCTAAACTTATCCTTTGATTTATTAGCACTTGTAAAATTTTAGTCGTAAGTTTTAGCGTAGTATTTAACAAGTTTATACCTCTGTAGTTTTCTGGCTGTTTTTATCTCCTTTTTTATATAGTAGAATTAGTTCGCTCGTTCTCCATTCTTTCGGTATTTTATTGTGTTTTATAATTTTATTAATTAATGTTGTTAATTGTTCTGTCATTGCTGCTCCACAATATTTCAGTAATTCGTTTGGTATCCCGTCTTTACCTGCTGCTTTTCTGTCCTTGAGGTTTTCAAGTATTTTATGAACTTCCTGTACATTTATATTAAGTTTTTCATTGGGGGTAATTTCTGGTGTTTCCGGTTCTAGCGTCGTTTGTTCTTTCTTTGCGTAGAGCTTTTTTAGGTAGTCAATCCTACGTGAAAGAACAATTTTAACAATGTAAAATTAACAATATTTTTGGCATAATTAGGATCCAGTATGATACGAAAACGTCCTACGTCGTCTTCCGACTTCTAGTTATAGCACTAGTCTCTATTGGTTCCTAACTTTCCGTACGTCTTCTTCAAGATTTCTGCATCTTTTTGTCAAGACTCTCTCGCCAACTCCGTCTAAGTCTTCCTCTTTTTCGCCTTCCATGGGGTTTCCATTTCAGAATTCGTTTCGGCGGGCTCTCCTCAGCCATTCTCTGTATATGGCAAAACCAGATTAATTGTTTTTGTTTTAGCATCGTCTGTAATGTATGTTCTGTACCCATGATTTCTCTCATGCGGTCGTTTGTTACTTCTTCTCGCCTTGACTTTACACCTGAATCTTGCCAGAAATCCATTTCGGTTATGTTAAGCATTTTCTCTGTTGTATGCTTTATTTGCCACATTTCCGAGCCACATAACTATTCTTTTAATTATGCTGTTCTAAATTCTTGTTTTGTTGATTTTGACTATTGTTTGGTCCCATAGAATTCTATTTAGTTGTGAGGTAGCTCTCCTAACGTAAGTACTTCTGTATATCTTCGTCTAATGTATTGTTGTTTGTAATTTACAAACCTAGGTACTTAATGTTATTTCTCACATTGTTTTTAATTAGCTGTCCATCTTCTAGCTGTAGGTCCTGCTGTTCGCCTCCAACACACAAGTATTTGCCTGTCCTAATTCTCGCCATTTATCTGTGTTGTTTGTAAGACGTTTCCACATTGGTCATGCAATTTTTTTTTAAATCGTCGCTTCAGCGCATTTGCGGTCTTCCTCGTGGTTTTTTGGCTTCATATGGCCACCAATTCCCGATTTCTTTATTCCATCGGTCATCCTTAAGACGTTCGTTATGTCTAGCCCATTTCTATTTCAGTTTAGCTGCCTGTTCGACAGCATCTTTTACTTTTGTTCTATTACGACTGTCTATTGGTTTTATAGTCTTTGAGTGAGATACCCAGCATCTGTCGTTCCATAGCTCTCTAAATTTTTCTGATCTTCTCCATGTGTATATATAGTAAATGTCCAGGTTCGAGCTCCATATGTAAGTACAGGTAGTATACAGTAATTAAACACTTTAGTTCGCAGTCTTTAAGGTATATTTTTATTTTTAAGTACGTATGAGAGTCCCGAATGCTGCCCATCCCATTTTTACCCGTCTGCTTATTTCGGTAGTCTGTGTATTCATGTATCTACGTGTTGTATCTCTGTCCCTTGGATATTTATCATAGGTTTATCATCTTTGTTTGACATTAGTTTAGTTTTGCTGAAATTCATTTTCAGTCCTTTTTTTAGTGATTCTGTGTGTAGCTCCTCAATCATCGTATTCAATACATTCCAAGTGTCGGCTATTAGTACTACATCATCTGCCTATCTAAGATGGTTTAAGTATCTTCCGTTAATAGGTATTCCCTTATTTTCCCAGTCTATTCACTTTAAGATATCTTCTAGGGCAGCTGTAAATAATTTTGGAGATATTGTGTCTCCTTGTCTTACGCCTCGGTTGATTTTTACTGGTCTTGTTTCGATTCTATTACCCAACGTCACTATCATTTCAGCTTGTTCGTAAATATTATTTATTAATATTCTGTACCTGGAGTCGATCCGGTTGTTGACTAATGCTTCTTCAATTGCCCAAAGTTCTACACTATCAAAAGCTTTTTCATAATCTATAAAAGCCAGACATAATGGGAGATTGTATTCGTTAGTTTTTTTCTATTGGGATTTTCAAAGTATATAGATCTACTGGTTGATATCCGTCAAATTTATTTGTTACTTTGTTTGTAATAATCTTTGTAAAGGTTTTGTAAAGTTGTGAAAGAAGTGAAATTGGTCGATAATTTTTCAGGTTTGTGGTGTCTCCCTTTTTGTGTATTAATATTGTTTTAGCAGTATTCCATTGTTCGGGTATGTTGCCTTCGAATAGACATTTATTAATAGTATTTTTATATATGTGATGGCTTCTTCTCCGCCTTCTTTCAGCATTTCTGCTAGGATTCCATCGCTTCCAGAAGCTTTATTCCTTTTTATTTCTTTTACTATATATTTCCTCTAATAAGATAATAGTAGTTCCAATATCCATAGCGATTGGACAGTATTTCTAATTAATTTTTTCTTCTAATACGAAAGTGTTTCCCCGACTACGCTGCTGTTAAATTCTTAATTGAATAGGTGGGACATTGGATATTAAAAAAATACTGCTTTGCAAAGCGAACTTCTTAAAGTTTTTCCTGTTGCATTAATATTGACCATTTTTCTTATATTGCCTTGTTAGATGCACAGGTTTTTAAAAAATGTAACACCTCAAGGATCATTTACGAACTACTGTAGAATGAGGGTAATTATGTTTATACCCTTGAAGGCATAGAGGACAATAGGCGTCTACACGTTATTTAAATATAATTTTTAAGAGTTAGAATCTATAGTAAACTGCAGACATAAATATGATTGATTGGTACATAAATATGGGTGGAAGGGTGGTTAAGCACCCACCCATATTAAACCTAAATAAATTTAAGTTCGTAATTGTTGTCTCTTATACAATACAGTTTTATTAAAACTTTCGTAACATACAGTATACATCTAGATGTCTGAAGGAGTTTATCAACCGAAACGTCTGTATCTAACTGTATCTAAGGTCCCGAATATTCACAAAAATATATTGATCAAAAATAAAAAAAACGTAGTATATATTTTACACTATATCAATAATAAAGAAGGAGGAAATATTTAAATACAGTAAAAAATCACATTTTTTTAAATATTAAACCCAAGTATCAAACCAACAATTACAAGCTTTGAACTTCAAGAAAGAAATTTGATAATCTAAGGTAGATATAACTAGAACTACCGAGTAATAGTTGAATGAGTGAATATTTAAAATTCTTTATTTAATCTAAGATCATAGTTAAATTGTAGGATTAACGTTAGTTTCAAATTTAGCATATTTTACGTCTTTATTAAGCTAAGTGTAATAAATATAAGCGGTACAACAATAAGTAAGCCAATACAAAAGTTATTATTTGAAAAGAAAACTACATGCATTCGAAATAGATATATTATACTAAAATAAAAATCAAATCAGCGCAAGTAATGCAAATTTACAATAATATTTAGCTGATCATCCCTCACCTTTTTTATAACTCCAAATATTCGTTGTAGGTGAGCTTTTGATTCTGGTTTTCTACTCAATAAACTACTCACATCAAATTTTAGGTAAACTTGTTTCATGTAATTAGTCTAATTGTATTATTTAAAACAAAGACTTTGCAGTTACACTATCTGTCATTTTTAACAGGACACTCTGTATAAATTCGCTGTTGATTTTGATTTTGCATAGATCTTATAATTATTGCAAAGCAAAACCGTTATAGTCTGAAACCAAGTATAGACTTACTTAATGTTATTTTACATAGCATTCGGTTAATATCAGCAAAGATGATCTGCGTTAATAAGAAAAAAATCATATATCAAACCTTTTGTCAATTTTGTAGTTTATGTTATGTAGACTAAACATAAAATACCTTATACAAATCTATAACTATAATCTATAACTATAATCTTATACCTTAGCATTTAATGAACATACACGAATATGTTCATCTTCATTCTGCCTTCATTTCCTTCTTCGAGTAGATATGCACTATTAGTACAAAATAATAAAAACTTTCTCTTTTTATTAAAACAGGTATTAATGAAATCACGAGAATAATTGGCAAAACAGGGGCTGATTTGAAATTACTTTATTCATGATTAAAATGTGACTAGAGACACCCGAATAGGGTTTTCCCCATAATCCATGAATTGTTTTCCTTACTAGAAAATAATTCACAATTACAGGAATATCCCGAAATTTTAAAGCTTACATAGTGTTTCCCCACTTAAATGGTGCTTTTTGGGAATGTATGTATTCAAATAGGCCATCCTTTAAATGAAATTACCTACTTGTTCATCACACGACAAACATTCCTCAATTGGTATTTTGATGCAAGCAATAGCCAATTACTGACAAAATTTATTTTAATGGGACTAGTTCTGTTAGTAGTATTGTCGCTAAAGATAACAGGTTTCTCGGGAAACTACCACACCATAAGTGAATGCTCTAATTAAACTCGTGCAAAACCTCATCTAAAAAGTCCTAGACCGCTTTACAATAATTTGGATAAGGTTATTTATGTTAAATCAACATCAAATCGCTGCTGAAATCTACACAGTTCAGTTATGTGTTTATAATGTATATCATGTACGATTTACTTTTTATTATATACGTTTATGATTTTTTTCTTAAGATGATTTATAACAAAATGCTACTGCACCTGAAACGCTAGGGCGTTTACAAAAATATCGTCTGGTAACAAGCCTAAAGGATAGATCTCCCTCATAAGAATATTTGTCGGAATTTTATGAAATTGTATATAGTCCAGGAAGTTTCCAATCAGTTCCTTTATGTTCGTAAGGGGATTATTGTCGCAGTACTTCTTACCTATTTAAAATTATCTTAACGGTAAAAAACGAATCATAATCTGTCACTTCATATCAGTGATTAACATGCTTTAAAATTAAAATAAAATGGAGATAAAAAAATAAACATCTTTTGATTTAAAATTTTAGTTAAAAAGTAATTATTGTTACTATTATTTTTTATACTATAATATATTTGTTTTCGATGTTTCCAAATTTGTTTTACCAAGACTGGTAGTAGTAGTATCAAAAAATATCATGTATTCGATGTTGACTATGAATTAATTTTCTATCAAATTAACTTTAAATCTTTGAAATACATGGCAGTTGTTTAAATTGAATCATCTATAATATGGAGAAAATTATAGGTGAACCAGAAACAACCTTTGAGCTTTTTCGAAATTTTAAATTTTGAAATTGCTGACTCATTATTAATCAATCAAGACTCAATCTAAGTTGCACATAGATGAAACTGTAACTGTTGTTTTGGATAAGTAATAATTCTTATAGATATTGTATGCGATTTGTTTCACTATCCGACGACAACAAAAATTATAAATAATTGAAGAAAAAAGGCATGCAAATTAATAATATATATTGTGTTACAGACAAGCAAATGGAACCACAACTACGCCGAAGAACCCCTCATACGAAGACGTGATCCGGGTCTTCCAGGTCATTCATTAAAGTGAGCCGTTCATAAAGATCCGTTCATATGAACAGCTAATTAAATTTGTTGTGTAAAGGTCAAGTATGTAGAGTTTAATATTGATATGTTTACGAGTCTTTCTGGGAGTATTATGAATTAATGATAATGCCGGACCCGTTCATAGAGATTCTTTCATTAGAACGACTTTAATTATATTGTTGTTTACGTGTAGAAATCATTTTGCGAAAGTACGTCTCCTGTTTCAATCTAAAAAGTGCAAAATTAAAAATATTTAGTGTACAATGATTAACCTTACTATTGAGTTCTAAAAAAATTTTGTCTTTTGGAGAATTGGATGACGCATTACAAATAAATAATGCAACACGTAGAGAGGGGGTCAGAATTTTACTCATTGAAATCGACACGCACTGACTTAACACGTTTGGTTAACATCATATGTATCAATTTCCATATCAACTTACTAATATATCAGTCACTTAAGTTCGCAACTGCATTACAAATGGATACCACATCCGCCAACACAACTCAAGCAGTAGCATTATTGAGAGAAGGCCTGAACCAGAGTGCCGTGGCAAATCGACTAAATTTAAGCCAATCTGCTGTGTCTCGAGTGTATCGTCGGTACCAAGATACTGCTGATTATATCCGTTAACAAGGAAGAGGAAATTTTGAACACCCTCAAATTAAGTCCCCATTTTTACCATATTCGTAAAAAAAATACCTCAGTAAATGGTATTGGATTCTTTGTCCACAAAATGCATAAGCACACATTACATTACATCTGTCACAAGAATTTAGAGTAAAGTTGGTTATTTACTTTTAAAACTCAACAAAAGACATAGTATAAAGATTATTTGGGTTTACGCCTGACTCTCATCTCATTCAGACGAGGAAGTTAAAGAGTTTTACGACGAAATATTAATAGCGCTAAACAAAACACATACGCAATATGTTATAATATGTGGTGATGTTAAAACTAAAACTAAAAGCCCAACATGTGTTAAAGAGACATCAATAGGAAAATTCATTTCAGACCAATGTAACGAAAGAGGAGAAACCTTGGTTGGTTTTCTTCTGCAGAATAACTTATTCCAAATTAACAACTTCTTTCACAAAAAACAACAAAGAATATGAACTTGGCAAAGCCCAGATAACAAAACCAAAAACGAAATAGACTATATTTATAATCAGCAACAAAGGAGAAATCGTCCTTGATGTGACTATTTTAAACAAATTTTATACAGGTAGTGAGCATTGAATGGTACGCGCTAAAGTTAGAATATATCTAGACAAGGAAAGACATCGATTATTGAGAAAAAATGAAATACATACATGGTTACCACTTAGTGACGCCAAAATACACCAACAAGACATTGAGACCAAATTAAAATTAAATACAAGGACACCTCCTACTGAAGATATAAATGTTCTTAATGAATGAAGAAAAAATATAGAAGATATAAACATAAGAAATATTATAAAGAATATAAACACAAGTGAAGCAGAAATAAGGAAGATGAATGAATGGGTACACAAAGCAATCAGAAATGATTTAAGAAAATATAGTAACGAAAAAATTAAACAAACGATACAGAAAAATAAAAGCTTGAAGATAAAAACAAACATGCTGAATAATAATCAATAGAACTGAATTGTTAAAAACTGTGGAAGATTTCTATTAAGAACTATACAGTAGTAGACGGGATACTGAAATAAAGATAAAAAGACAACTGACAACGCAGACAGAGCTCGTCCTACCGTCCGTGACAGTCTGTGTAGGTCTCTACTTTTGTTTTTTGCCTTGTGTATGTCGACATTAAATTGTCTCTCTTCTTTTTTTAGTCTTAATTGAAATAGTACACTATTCTTCAATTGATTTTTTATTTGGTTCCATGCATCGTATACATCATTCCGGTTGTTATGCTCTGGCGCCGTAGAATTCCATAACTTGGTTCATGGTTCATTTTGATACAAATTTAAAACATCAAAAATAACTTCGTTTGTCCATTCCATTGTTTAGCAAAATACATAAAAAAACTGCAACACAACTTTGAAAATACTACAGACAACTACTAGTGTAAGAGAATGAACAACTTTTAACTTGTACTTGTCGTCTGTTAAAACACGGACGCGCTCAGATTGCGTCGCACGGGCATGTACCGTACCTTTGATGTTACCGACTCTGGATGGATACGACGCATCAGCACAGACGTGCCTGTACTTTCACGTACGGGACATTTCCCATGGTGCGTGGGTGCGAGCTGGTCAGCGTCCGTCCGCAATATCGCCGAGCGTGTGAAGCCGCTTTTAGATCGGCTCAATCGTGTCCTCAGCTGAATGCACATTAGATAAAATCGGCGCAATGGTCCCATGCCGTTTAAAATAAGGTAGGCGGAAAGGAAATAATAAAATTATCTGTGCTGATTATTTTCTAGTAAGTTGAACATCTGACATCTTAACAAATATTGATTGTCTCGACTTGACGATGTATATATCTCCGAAGGCAATCAAAAACTGTATAATGATTAATTCATAATTTTTACAGGAAATTGCCAGACTAACATTTTTAAAACAAATTTGGAATCTTCGAAAGTAAATATATTTGCTGCTTTGATTACTGTTTAGAATATTCAAACGTTTTATTAACTTAATATTAGTGAATTTATTATAATTTTAGAAAATTTAAAATTTGTCAACACCCATACCAATTATATTAAGTTTAAAAACGTATTGGTCTAATTATCTTTCATCAAAAAAGTAAATGTTTCTTAATATTTGTGAATTGTATGAAAGAAAAAACTGCACAGTTATTTTTAAATATTTTTCGAGTATCCTGTTGCTAGCTGTAGGAAAACATATATAAGTACAATAAGTTATATTTTAATAATATTAACATATTAACATATTAACATATTAATATTAACTATATTAACATTGTTAAATTTACAGTTACAATAATCCACAAAATGGCTCCTATTTCAAATACAAATAAGTCAATGACAATTAAATATGTACCTTGACCTGATTCTATTCTTATCATTGGTTCAAATTATTCCAGTAGCATTTCAGTCGAGCGGTGGAATGCCACTGGAATAATGTGAACCTGCACTGGAATGTATTATTTCAGTGATCAATCCAGTCTAGTTGACTAGACTGGCGGTTTATTTTTTATTCCAGCTTGCCCATTTCATCTCCACTGAAATAGTGTGTACGGCCAATCCAGTGCTTGATTATGATTACACATTAAACAGTGAATAAGCATGTAGGCGTGAAGATGTATGTGGATGATATAACCGATCTTACAGCTTTTGAATGACTGGAATAATGAAGAAAATATGATCCTCTTCATAATGGATGAAACTCGGAATAATGAGAACCGGGCATTATTTTAGTAACCTATTCGTATTCTGTTCCATGTTTGATTACAATTATTATACATACATATGTAGGAGGGGTAAAATTATGAAATAAATTCATTTTTTCGAGAATACGAGGATTTGTAGAGAAATTGTGGAAAAATTCGATTTTTATTTTTAAATTATGTTTTTTTTTGCGCATATATCATACCCGTGAAGTTACCCATCGGGGCGTGATGACATAATGGGCAATGATTTTCATTTTAAGTCGTAATAGGGTCGTACGCAAGCTCATTTGAAAGGTTATTCAATTCTCTATTCAGTGATATAAACAGTAGCATAATTATTTATACAGGCACATCACAATTATTCAATTTTTGAATTAAATTAATTTACACAAGAAGTATGTATGTAATTTACTTGACACAAAATACATTTAACTGCTATCAAAAAATATTTATTGGACAAATAAACATTGTTTTCGCTTAAATTAAATTGCCAACCACTTATCTGTTGGCAGTAGATACGGGGGACGGTGCCAATAATCTTCTTAAACATTTTATATCATTTCTGGAGTTTATTAATCCAGTCGTCAAAGATTTCACCGCTGAAATCATACGATCATACGAACAAGCTGAATTTTGCAAAAATGTCCATTTTGGGACTCCAAAAAAGATGCAAAAGGTTTTACTCCAACCACATTTACTCCAAGTTTTCCCCCTTAAACTCCCCTCGTAGTGGGGAGAGAACGGAAAAAATATATTTAACAAGATTCTGTATGCCGTAGAAAATAATGTTTCAAATAAAATATGTATCTGAGGTAATTTTGAACAAAATCATTTCTTGTGTCGAATAAACCGTTCTCTTGAAACCACGCATGAAACGAACGGTGATTTTTACTGTCAGGTACGCGCTCGAAATAAATTTTAAATATAATTTGTATCAACGCGACGGTAAAAGTTCGATATCTTATGATCATAGTGTCCTGTCAAAAAAAAATCTAAATGCGTTTTAAAGGTGAAAAGTGCAGCTTTCTTGTAAAGATTTTTGTATTTTGTCGCAAACCGGTCACTATAAATTTTTTATAACTGGAGCCTAATTTTTAAAACCTATAACAGGAAATAGTACCGGTCAAGTGGTGGAAACCGAGGTGGAAAAGTAATTAACTTTTTTGAATGTTTTGGGGTCCCAAAATTGACATTCTCGGCATAATTCAACTTGTTTGTATGATTTTCAGAGGTTTAATGACATTTTTGGTTGATCGATGCAAACTTTAGATTTTAGGTAACCCCACAGGACAAAATTAGGTGGTGTAAAATCTAGAGGCCTTGGGGTCACTCTACTGTTCCTCGTCTACCAATCTACCTCCTGTGAAAACACTTAAGGAATCATGAACAGGAATACAAAGGGCGAAGGTACACCCCTTTGCTGAAACCATATGTTTTTATTTGGCAAATTACGATCAATTTCATTTAAAATATTGTCTGTACGGACGTGTATAGGTTCGTTATGAAAAAAAAAATCTAGATATCTTTGCCTCGTTAGACGCTCATCAAAGATAAAAGGCCTATAATTATATCCTCGACTCTTTCTGCCCATACGTTTACATAAATGTGGATTTTGATTACATAAATCTTGCATTACTTCGCAAAACTGCATTCGTCGATCTGATTATCCTAGTTCCTGGACATTACGAATTTTATACAGATGATATTTTTCTATTTTTTTTTAAGTACATGTTAAATACCTTTTAAAAAGATCTTTTAGAAACGTTAATATCAGCTGTAATTTACCTTGATATTTGAGGATTATCTGCTATACTTAACCCTCCGGAAGTCGTGGCTGATCTGAGAGATACATTGAAAACATTTTTATAAATATTTTGAAAGAAGTACATCGTACATTTCTACGGCACTGTCTAGCTTTATATTTATGTCTTAGAAGTGGGAAACACACAACAATTGTAGCTGACAGATACGGCGACCTAGCAGATCGAACATATATTTTTTCGTGTTTATTTCGTTGTGTGATCTATATTATATTCAGAATGTCGAAAAAGGTATATAAGTTGGATAATCCAAAGGATGTTAAAGAGCTTTAGAGTATGTTTCTCGATTCTGACGATGGAAATGAACGATTTGAGTTTGAAGACGAAAGTGGCGTGGACGAAATCGATTATGACGAAGAGCGATCAGAAAACTCGGACAGCGAACAAGACATTTCTAGTGAGAAGAGCGAAGAGAAAGTATATGAAAACGGGGAGTATTCTTTCGGAAAAGACATAGTAACAAAGTGGGGAAAAAAGCCAGTTTACGAAAATAAAATTAGGTGACAGAAACAAAAATATTCCTTGTCAATTGCCTCTAGTAAGGAATACTGCAAAAAATGCAAAAACTGAATATGAATGCTTGAGCTGTTTCGTGTCAGAAGAACTTTTAGATTTAATTTTACATTATACAAATAAATATATTATAGACTTTATTCCAAGTAGATATTCCAGAGAAAGAAAGCTGGCTTACACCGCAGTAATCTACTAATTTTGGAAAATTTATGGGCAACAGATGGTAGTGGAATTAAATTATTTAGACTTATGATGTCAATGCGAAGAATCAAATTAATTCACAACTGTATAGGATTCGATGACAAGACGACTCGACCAGATCGACTAAAGATTGATAAGTTGTCAGCTGTTAGACAAAACTTTTCACTATTTGTACAAAATTTCAAAAAAGAATACTCTATGGGACAAAACGTAACGAGATAGACGAGATGTAAGCAAGCTTTCGGGGCAGATGCAGATTTAGGCAATATATCCCGTCAAAACCTAACAAATATGGGATTAAAATTTTTTCCATTGTTGATTCTACGCTATTTTACACAGGCAATATGGAAATTTATGCAGGACTGCAGCCTGAAGGTCCATTTTGTGTCAGCAATAATCCAGTAGATGTGGTCAAGAGATTAGCTGAACCTATCTATAATTCAGGACGAAATATCACAGCTGATAATTGGTTCACCGATTTAACTCTCGTCAGCGATTTGAAAAAGAACAGACTATCATATGTACGGACAGTCAGAAGAAACAAACGTCAACTACTACCTGAATTAGTGAGTACGGCAAACAGACCAATACAATCTTACTTTTTTGCTTTTAGTGAATATTGTACTCTTGTATCGCATGTGCCAAAAAAGCGAAAAAAAGTAATTTTAGTATCTAGTATGCACTTCGATGACGTAGTAAATGCAGATACGCACAAGCCAGAGATAATCAATTATTACAATCAGACGAAATCAGGGGTTGACACTGTAGACCAAATGGTTGGTTTGTATAATGTAGCCATAAATAGCAGAAGGTGGCCTATGGTGATATTTTACGTCGTCTTGAACGTTGCTGGGATCAACGTACAGTCCATTCACATGCTAAATCAGAATTCAAAAATACGACGTAGACTCTTCATTCGAAACCTTTCAAGCCAGTTATTGTGAGAGCAAATAAAACTGCGATCGGATATTACTACAGGTATTCACAGACCATTGCAGCTTTAGCTTCAGACATATAAGGAGGAAAGTTCAACCAGTGGAGCAGATCCAGATGTTGCTAAAACGGGCAATAAAAGAAAAAGGTGTTCTTCTTGCTATGCGACAAAGACGACGCGTTTGTCCAAGTACTATTGTAAATGTTGTACCCCATTTTTATGTCTTGAGCATAGCAATATTGTTTGCAACAGTTGTTATAACGGTTTTACTAATCCTTCCGCTGATGAATCTGATTAAGTTTAGCTAAATGTAATTATGTGTTTGGGTTATTTTTGCCTTAGATTAGTAACAATAATAATAGTTATTACATGTTTTTATTTTGTTATATTCTTAATACTGCATTTATTTTATTTTCTCTTGACAATAAATTAGTTTAAATCGCTTATTTCTTGATTAGTTATGTTCAAAATAAACGTTTCTTCCGATCTCCATCAGTTTTTTTTTAATCTGATTGAAACAGTAAACTTAAACGAATGTGTCTCTGAGATACACCGCGATCTAAAAAGTTCACTTTATGACCGCGACCTCCGAAGGGTTAATAATATATCAAGGTTTGCATTTTCATTGATTTTTATACCACCAGCATTTGCAACTTTCTTGCAATTTCATGTATCCAGTTTCTCTAAATTTCTTCTCAATTTTACTAACAGTAGATTGTGTGATAGGCATATAAGGATATTTTATATTAAATAAATTACACATTACTTGGAGTGTTCTGGTTCTATCACCATATCCAACCATAATTAATACTTCGATTCTTTGTGTTTCCGTTAATAAGGTCATTATTAATATAAAATAACTTACAGGCCCAAGCCAACATGATTTTTAAAAACTATACTTTTTGCCATAGTTCTTTCCAGTTCCTATTATTTATGTGCCCAATACAGGAATTTATTATTGTTTTTTTGTACTAGTAGACAGAATAACACATTGAAAGCGCTCTAAATTACGCAGTTGACCAGAACAATGGAGACACAGCTATACTATCATATTATTTATCTGCCCTTACGGCAATATCACAACCAATAACCAAAAAACATAACAATGCGTTGTTATACTGTATTAAGAAGTTAATCGCTTGATTTAAATATGATAGCAATAACTTGGTGGAACCAAAAATAATGAAATGGCAAAAAAATGGGAATGAAATGGCAAAAAAATCGATAAATTTAAATAAAATTGAAAATTTAATAATTTCCAATGACTTCTTCTTCTTAAAGTGCCTATCCGTTCCGGATGTTGGCGATCATCACGGCTATCTTTACTTTATTTATTGCAGCGCGGAACAGTTCAGTGGTAGTCGTGTTATACCACTTTCGTAAATTTTGAAGCCAGGAAATGCGTCTTCTTCCCGGTCCTCTCTTACCATTTACTTTCCCTTGGAGAATCAGCTGGAGAAGGCCGTAACGTTCTGGATTTCTCATTACATGTCCTAGATATTCCAACTTTTTAGTTTTGAGTCATTTTCCAATGACTACATTTTAAAATTGCATAAAAAATAAAAAAAACAAATGGGAAACTATTTTGCTTAAGTTTGTACAAAACTCGAAAAATCCATACACTTACATACCTATACCCACAACTTCCGAAGAATATCACACATATATTCACATTAGTCGATTCTATTTATTATCCCTAAGGAAGTAGAGATAGCCATAAATTCACTTAAAAATAGAAACTCACCAGGACCAGACGGAATAACCAACGAGCTTCTAAAACACAGAGAAGAAAGTATAACCCTAGAGATGCCAAAACTTATACAAAAACTAATATTGCACTGCAAGATACCAGACGCATGGAGAAACAGCATAATGATACCAATGTTCAAGATAGGAGATAAAGAAAACCTCATCAATTATAGAGGTATAAATCTACTGAACACCGCACTTAAGCTTACCACAAAAGTCCTAACCAACAGAATCAATAAACTATCAACTTTATCAGATGAACAGCAAGGATTCAGATCCAGAAGATCCTGCGTAGACGCCGTATTTGAACTAAGACGAATCACAGAAAAGGCCATAGAGTACAATAAACCAGCATTTCTATGCTTTATAGACATGACAAATGTTTTCCATCGCATCCAAGTCAAAGACGTCTTACACCTACTGTATAAAAAAAACATACCAATCAATATTATACAAACCGTCGAAAACATCTACTTACATAATCGAATACAGGCAAAGATAAATGTAAAACTAACACAGTGTATATCAGTACAAAGCGGAGTCAGACAGTGTGACTCGTTAAGCCCACTTCTCTTTAATGTAATAATGGACGAAATAATATAAGCATAACGTAAAGGTTATGGTTACATAATGGGGAACAAAGAAATCCAAATATTATGTTATGTAGACGACGCCGCATTAATCGCCGAGACAAAAGACGAACTCCAAAGATTAACACATATCTTCAATACAACAGCCAAGAAATACAATATGATAATATTAGCTTAAAAAACCACATGTATGACAACATCTAAATACCCACTACATGCAAAATCGAAATTGATGGGAAAATAATAAAGCAGGAAGCAAGGTTTAGATATCTGGGAATAGATGTAATTAGTTACGGAGATGTTGAAGAAGAAGTGCGACAACAAAGCTTAAAAGCAAGTAAAGCGGCGAGATCTCTTAATGACACAATCTGGAAGAACAAACACCTAAGACAAGACACAAAAACAAGAATCTATAAAGCAGCAATTAGACCTATATTAACATACACGGCGGAGACAAGACCTGACACATTTAAAACGAGACGACTACTAGAAACAACAGAGATAAAAATACTCCGACGAATATCAGGGAAAAGTCTGTTGGATAGGGAGAGAAGCGAAGAGCATGCAATATAGAAGACATAAATGGATGGGTGACAAAACGAAAACAGGAGTGGAACAAACACATTAGTAGAACGGCAGAGGATAGGATAGTACGAATAGCACGAGATAAGTCACCAAATTGACAAAGAAGTATTGGCAGACGAAGAAAAAGATGGTGCGATAATTTAAACAATTTATTAGGCTAATATTAAATAAGAAACAGTCTTTAAAGCCTACATAAAAGAAGGAGGAAGAAGAAGATCCCTAAACCGTTTAGGATAAAACCATGGCAACTTTCTGCACATTTAGCTAAAATCGGAAAGACTATTAATTCTCTTTGTTTATGTAATATCAACTCTACCGCAAACCTAAATCATATAATATTTAATTATGAACTTAATGAATACCCTACAAAAGTACTAATTGTCAAACTTCAAGAGCAGAATGTAAGTTTACCGCTAAATATTTCACACATACTAAGCTTCAACACAAAAACTATTAATGATTTTATCATATAGTTTCTTAAAGACTCTAAGATACATATTTAATATGGCATCCTTAACTTTTTGTTGGCATATTTGTGGCAAAAAGTTACCTAATGCCAACCCGTATTTCTGAACACACACATTCAGAAAGAATAACAGTATTAAACATGTATTTATAATCTTTTTAAGTGTTTTAATAGTAGATCAAACTAGGAACTCATTTAATTTAACTTCTCATTTAATTTAATATACAGTGATGAGTGCCTTAAGAACCAGCAAAATAACGCAAAAGATAGAAAACATAATACGTTGTGAAATAAAACGAGATGAAGTAGTAGAGGTGGGAAATTATCGATAGAAACCTCTAATTTACATTAAATTACATTAGGACTATCGACATAGTATTACAAGTATGGCGTCGAACATTTACATTTTTTAAATTTTGCATAAAGTAAAAACTGATTGAAAGCAATAAAGCAAATGTAAGTAAACAGTTTAATTTGTAGTAATTTGATAATTAATTCTGTGTTGACGAATACAGAATAACAAGCTATGATAATTATGTATTGAGAAGAGTGTATGCGACGTCTCAAATCATAGTTTATTATTGATCAATATTTTAATTTTGGATAAAAAAAAATACTCCTACTTAAACTGTTTTACTTACATTATGTGATCGTGATACGTATAATGGTATTACTATGACTGAAGTCAACCAGCTCATAAGCTAACGTCTAAAGGTGGGAAATTTTCGATAATTCTAATGTAATGTAAAGTAAAATATAGGTTAATATCGATAATTTCTCACCTCTACTACTTTCATCTCTTTTATTTCACAACGTATTATGTTTTCTATCTTCTGCGTTATTTTGCCGGTTCTTAAGTCACTCATACCTGTATTTTAAGAAATCAGTGACTATGATCTAGATCGCCGATTGACCCATAAAATTTACAGAATTTTAAAGACAGAATTAGATTAAAAACTCTAATCTCTAAAAAATCATAATTCAAAAATAAAAATCGACACGAAAACTAGTACACAATAAAGAAAACTATACAATCGATGTTAAAATGAAAATCGATAGATAAATAAATAAACAAATTAAATAAAAAATAAAGAGAAAAAACCACATAAAAATAAAAATACAATAAAAAATGTCAATAATAGTAGATTATGTATCATAAGCAATTTTTCAAAATAAAAATTTGACCAATACAACACACAATTTTCTTATACTTATTGAACTTATATATTGTTTATCCTAAAAAATATGCAAAATTATTTATCTAGCAACATTTACTGCACCTGATATGCCAAGGCATTTACAAATAGGCTCTGCGGAAGTAATCCCAAAGGATATATTTCCCTCATTAAAACATTGGTAGGAATTTTATGGAATTGGATGTATTCCAGAAAGTTCCCAACTACCTCTTTTATGCTAGTAGTTGGGTTATTGTCGCAGTACTTCTTTCCTATCAAATCAGTCCAAGAATAATATTTTTATTGACAATATTCTTTTTAGATTCAATATTTAAATGTTCGTTATGAGGTAATTTTATTCAATATACGCCAAAGAAACAAACGACGTTTATTAAATTAGTAAAACACCCAACTAATTAATAAGGCGTGAAAAACAACAACACAAGGTTTTTAAAAATATGGAGAAAGAAAAAAGAGGTATCCGTTTATATTAATTTAATACTGCATCCAAATTTTCGTTAAATGCAAGTAAGCTACACAAGATTGTCAGTGATATATTTTCTTTGCTTTATGGTATATTGTTTTGCCAGGTAAATTATCAAATTAAAGGTTATAGGTACATATATTAAAATGAGAATGAGGATACCGCTCTCATCTTACCAAAGTTGGACAAGATCCCTCGAGGTACCTCTGAAAGACAGCATATTTATTATAACAGGCACTGTTTAGTATAAGCTCAAAATAAATATTAAAAAAAGTAAGAGAAAAAGAAGTAAGAACTGAGGACAAAAAACTAAACATAAAAAATGAAAATCCTCTCACTATATTAATAAAGATACTTTCTTGTACATCATCATCGTCATCATCATTCTCTTTACCTTTATCCCTATGCGGGATCAGCTTCCCTAATTACATTTCTCCATAAGTGTCCATATTGGGTCATATCAATATTAATACCGTTTACAGACATGTCCTGCCTAAGCCTCTCTTCTAGGTCTTTTTGGTCTTCCTCTCCTACTACTTCCAGGAACCCGCAGATCAGCAATTTCTCGTATTGGGTGATTAACAATGATTAACAATGTTGGTAACAATTGGTGCTACCCCTGTACTTCCCCTTAGATACTCATTCCTAATTTTATCCTTTTTTGTCACTTCACTCATCCGTCTAAGCATTCTCCTTTCCACCACATGTCTCTCTTTCTTTTTAACTGCCTAACATTAAGTTGCGTACATCATGGCTGGTCGAATGCATAATGCTGTGCATCTCCATCTATTCCTCTATTACTCTGTAATACCGATCTTAGGTACTTAAAACTATTATTTTTCACAATCATTTCACCATTCAAATATATTATTCTATTTGTATTAACTTTATCTTTAAATGAACATTCCAAATACTCTGTTTTTGTCCTAGTAAGTTTTAAACCTTTTTCCTCAAGAGCTTGTTTACACTGTTCCAGTTTTTGTTCTTAGTCGCTTTCACTATTTCCTACCCCTCCTCCTCCTAAGTGCTTTCCCTGTTGAGGTTGGCGATCAATATGGCAAATTCCTCTCTATTCTGGGCTTGATAAATTAATTCATTTCCTCTTGTATGGTTCCAATCTCTTATGTTTCGTAGCCAAGATTTTTTCTTTCGTCCTATGCCCTTTTTACCTTCAATCTTGCCTTCTAATATTACCTGGAGCTGCTCAAATTCCCTATGGCACATTATGTGTCCTAGATATGACGTTTTTCTAATTTTGATAGTATTGACCAGATGAGGGCGTGTGTTCATTGCTCTCAGTACTTATTTATTCGTAGTTCTGCTGGTCCAGCTTATTCTTAGCATTCGGCGGTACATCCACATTTCAAATAAATTTAATTTGTTGACGTCATACTGTTTTAATGTCCAGGTCTCACAGCCATTTAGTAATAGAGACCACACATAACACTTTAGTGTTCTCAATCTTATTGAGACTGATAGCTTGGGGTTACAGAGCATTTTACGCATATTCATGAAACCAGATCTTGCTCTTTCAATGCGTCTTCTAATTTCTTTTGGGTGGTCTAGTTGACTATTTAGTTCTCTGCCCAGGTATATGAAGCTTTGGGAACTCTGAAGGGTGATACCATTTATTTGTGTTAGGTGTAACTTGTTCATGGGGGTTTTTGTGGAATACCAGAATTTTGATTTTGGAAAAGTTAATGTCCAAGCCCAGCCTGTGACTTTCTTCTGATAATATGTTCATCAATATTTTTAGTTGGTCTTCTGTTTCTGCTAATACTACGGTGTCATCGGCATATCTTATATTGTTAATGATGATTCCATTGGCTCTGGCACCTTCAGGGCGATCTTCAAGAGAAACTCTAATTATATGTTCGGCATATATATTAAATAATAGGGGGATAAAATGCACTTTTGACGCACTCCTTGTTCTATGTTGATGTACTTGGTGTTTCCGTTTAGTTTTTGCTACTGCCACTTCTGCTTCCTTTTTGTCTCTTCTCTCTTATTTTTTCTTAAACTTTGTTAGACTACCACTAGGTCTCTTTATGCATATCTTCTTTTCTTGCCATGAAATAATCTATTTTAAAAACCCTTTCTCCCCTTTTTTCAAGATGGCGGCCGGGGGACAAGGTGGTGATCCCACAAACTTGAACTTAAGTACTTTCCCTTTCAACACATAAAAAAAAATAAAATTGCGTTCTTGGAGAAATGTACGCTAAGGCATAAAAAAATGTAACATTTTAATGGACTAATAACTGAACTTAAAGCTTAACTCAAAAAAAAAATATAACTAGGAAAAACAAAAAGGAATGTATACACTGCCAGATCATTTCCAATATATGTATACATCAATATAATATGAATAGGTCTTTGTTTTGTATATTATGCTTACATAAATTTTTCTCGTAATGTAATAGTTGTTTATTCTATATTTCACGTTGTCATTCTTCTTTATTACGATAATTAAATATCGTATTTACCTTCCGCATATTGTCTTTGTTGGTCTTCAGTCAGATGTATACAAAACGTCACTAAATCTCATCGATATTTCTAAAAGCATTTCCGAAAACAATTGAGATTTCATAAGACAATAGTTTCAGAAAAATATTTGGGACTACGTAGATATGTAAATATAACAGATGGATAAAAAATATAAACCTATCAGTGATTAAGAAACAGCATCACCAAAAAATGCAAAATTATTGAGTTGTCATAAACCAAAATGGATGATGGCAAAGGGTTAGTATGGAATATTATCAAAAATAAATAAAATAACTATGAAATGAAAATAAAATTACCTTATAACTAAAAACGGAAAAGTGCAGAATCAAAATAGGCATAGTGAAATAAACTGAATCAAAAATTTCGGTCAGAAATAAGCCGATAATAAAATTAATAAATTAATAATAAAATTCTTTCGTTAAAAGAAATTCAATTGATTGAATGCATTATTTTATTAAAATGAAGAACAAAAACTACAATTACCTATGTAACCTTAAAAAGCATGGATTACCAAAAAAAAATATTTTAAGAAAGCATTTTTAACTCTTTATTGTTTTGTGCTCATTGTTAAAGCCATCATATATCAAGGATATATGTGATATAGTGATGCACTGGTATTTTTACAGCGGCTAGAGAAGTACCTGGACCATTTGAGTATGCTTATAGTACAAAACATTACCAAATTTTACGAACATCTAAATATTGATCTCTATCTATATAAAATGGTTATGTCTATAAACTCATTCTTTTATAAATAAAATTATTTTAACATACTAAAAATATTAATTGAATTATATACTTTTACCCAAAATATCACGTGTGAACTTACCCCACATAAGTGCTGCTTGAAATTTTGTAAACTCGTCTGCCTGAAGCTCTTCTCTAGCTAAAATAAGTCTAACAACATGCTGAGGTAGTAGAGTGAATGATCCCAAATTTAATACTTCATTTCCGTGTTCGTCAACAAATTCTAAAACCTGAAATTTAAAATAGTAGAATTAAGAACTTAAAGAACAAATCTCAATTCAAAGGGATAACTGGTTGGAAAAATTTTTCATACTAATGAAATCGTAATATATGCAAGGAATGTTTAAAGAAAATGTATTTGCTGTGTGCAAGTATTAGAAGGGGATACGAGAAACAAATTTTGCAACTTTGTTAGCATATTTCATAAGTACGTATTGAAGAAAATGGGATTTCGCAAATGCTGTGTCATAAATTCTAAAAATACAACAAAAAATAGTAAATTCAAGTTCTATTGGTTTCCAACTTCTAAGCACAAATTAATTTAACGAGAAAAATGGATTTCTATCATAATCCCCAGAAGTAAATAACATAACCCAACTTCTGCAGTCTTACGTTCGATTTCGTAATAAGTTTGACGTGAACATTAAATTAAAATTCATTTTAACTGTAAATTTCAATAATATTAAGTTCACTTTAAAGTGCAAATATCAATAATAATCATGTTGGTTTAAGTTTGTTCAATTTAAACTAAAATAATCATTATTAGTACCCCGTTAAAGGGTACTTTAGGTTGTCATTATAAAATCGGGCGTTAATGTCGCTCCAAACTATTCATATGATATACAATTATTCATTGTATTTTACAGTGAATATGATAGTTTATTTAAAAGGTATTTAATAACCTCATAACCTCAATCTTAAATGTGAAATAATGAAATCTAAACGTAAAAATATACTTACGACTTTTTACAGTTAAAAATCAATTCAAAATTTTTCAAAAAGTTAATTATTGATGTATATATTACAATAATTAGTATTATGCATTAAATATTAAAAATATTATGTATTAAATAAACAAGTTTAAGTCACTTTATTTGCAGCTAATATAAGACAAATGGTCTATCAAAGTACTTAGCTAACAAACGTCTGTCTCAAAAAACTCGCATAAGGCTGTATAGAACACTAATAGTCCCCGTTCTCACATATGGATCAGACGCATGGACGCTAACGAAAACAGATGAATCCGCTCTATCCATTTTTGAAAGAAAGGTGCTACGCAAGATATTCGGAGCGGTCTGTAAGAACGGAATATGGAGGCGTAGATATAACTTTAAACTGCAGAATATCTACAAGCATACGTTTGGTGGTAAAGATATTACCACTATAATTAAGCGAAACCGCCTGCAGTGGGCAGGACATGTAGCCCGGGCCCCTGAGTCAAACATGATAAAAAACATTCTAACAGCGCAACCCGTGGGAATGAGAAGACGGAGTAGATCAAAGCTGAGGTGGATGGTAACATAAGATGCCGAGAAGATCGGAGTCGGCAACTGGAAAATACAAGCGAGGGACAGAATAGAATGGCGTAGAAAGCTTGAGAAGGTCGAGGCCCTCTAAGGGCTGTAGCACCAAGATGATGATAATATAAGACAAAAATATTAAAAGTGCTAACACCTTCGCTGATTTGTGCCACTAGATGTCGCTCTTCGGAACTGGCACATAGCGAATGGAGCTTTCAGTTTTATAGCTTTTATAAATATCCTATACCTGAAGGCTTTATAATACAACATACAACATGGGAGAAGCAAAGTGGTTTAAGAAAAATAATATTTTTCATTTAAACCTTTTTTTCTTAAACCTATAATCGAAATATCTATAGCGTAACGTAGATAATGTTAATAGATCTTAGAAAGGCATATGATAACAAACCAATCTAAAAACTCCCGTATTGCTTAAAAATAAACAAAAATCAAGCATAACATATAAATACGGTAAAAAAAAAGAATTGTAATTGCGTCAAATACAATCCCATTGTATAGCAGAACTATATGATCCCACCAGTAAGAACAGAAACAGTTAAATGGGCGAAAAGTCCACTAGAAAAAGCTGAAACATTTGAGACACACCTTAAAAAAAATTTTACGCCAAATGACGGAGACTACTCACTACAAGAGATTATTTAACTACTCATAAGACCTTATCAACTAAAACTTGCAGAAAAAAGATTCACAAAAAATAAAATAAAAAATATTATACAACACATCGATCCAAAAAAGACCTCAGGATACAACCTTACTACTGGAAACATTGTTCAGCAACTACCAGAGAAAGGCCTCAAATTTCTGACACAGCTCAATATTCATATTCAACTCTATAATGAGATTAGGTCATTTACCATCATCTAAACAAATCCCAGAATAGCCTCAGAAATCCTACAAACTTGTCCGACTGTATACTTAAACGGCAAAGAAATCCCACAAGGGGCTGTAGTCAAATATCTACGAATATACTTAAACACAAGATTAAACTGGAAGAAGCATATATTTACTAAGCGAAAACAACTGGGTCATGAGTTGAGGAACATGTTTTGGTTCTTAGGCAGAAAATCAAAACTAACAACTAACAATAAAATATTAATCTACAAAACTATCTAGAAACCAATTTGGAGTTATGGACTACAATTATGGGAAACCGCTGCACATTCCAATATTAAAATATTCCATTTGATTCTATATCATCATTGGAGATATATAGATACACATTTGGCCTCGTGAATCAGAAGCATCGAATAAATTTATGATGAACATTAACAATAAAGAAGAATCAATAAAATTCACAATAGAAAAAGAAAACAGCAATTCACTTGCTTTTCTGGATGTGCTAATCACAAAAGAGAATACAGAATATACCACCAAAGTTTACAGAAAACCATCACACATCAACAGATATTTAAATTAAAACTTAAATGTAAAGAGCTTATCAGAAAAATTAATAAGGATAGGAAATAAGTCCATCACAAGAACATATAAAACAACCAATACACTCAGATCTATTTTATCCAAAACCAAACCACAAAACACACAAGAGAGATCGAAGAACTGCATCTATAAAATACCCTTCAATGCAACAATTTCTATGTGGAAGAAACCGCAAGACAACTAAGTGTCAGGATAAACGAGCATGAAACCTAAATTCAAAACAGCACTTGGCCGTTGCCTATGATACCGACGCTAAGAGAGAAGTAAGTCACCATTCAATTGTTTGAGAAGACATAACCTCAACTTTGGCGGTTACGCACTTTTCAACAAAATTCAGTAATCTTTTTGAAAACGATTTGCGGAGAGGAAATTGAAACGTCAAATTTTAGCTAGTAAAAAATCTAATTGTAATGACAACCAATTGTGGGTTAATCCCATATATAAAAAATAAAAACAATATTTAATGATAATTGTAAAATTGTGTGTTAGGTAAATTCGCGAAACGACATTATATACATACCTTCTGAACAAGAGATTTTGTGCATTTGTACTGTATATACCGCTCAGCGGAAGCCAATAGGGCACATACAGTATCCACGTTTATACAACACTGAACAAAACCAGCGCATGCTCGTCGTAGTTCATCTAAGCCGTAGTAGTCTGCTGCATTCATGACACCTGCAAATTTAAATGGTTAATAAAATCGTATTTGTAAGAAAAGTATTTTTTGTTAGAAATTATAGATATTCCTTAAGAATTATTGCTATATCTACATTGATTTCAAGATGAGAAATAGGAAAGATTTTGGATAATGATAAGTAACAAACAAATATTTATAGTCATATCAAAAATCATCCCTTTTGTTTCTAAATATTAAGGGTGGCCTAAGCTACCCTCATTATGAAGCTACCTCAATTTATTTTATCTTTTGCTAATTTAGTAAACCTACTAATAATGTAGAAGTTTCTCTATCTTGTGTTACCTACCCTAAATTTCTAAATCATTGGACTTTGATATCGGTCTACATAATATAATTCTTGTTTTAACATCTTTAAATCTATTAATTTCTGTTCTAGTGAGATATCAGGTATATTATTGCTTAGATTAGCCACGTATTCTTAAATATCTGTTCTTTCTGATGTTTTTCTTTAGCTGTTATTTACCCACTAATTATATCCAACACATTATTTCCATTCTTCTTCATATGATCCTTAATTTATTTGCTCATACAGCAATTACTAAAAGTGTGAATCAAGTAGTGAAAGAATTATTAAGTAATCTAATTAAAGATAAACATGGAAGCGCAATGTACGCTAAAACAAACATAATCGCAACCTCAGTAGGCACTACAAATCATTGTGGCATAGAAATATTTTTAAAAATATTTCTTTAAATTTTGCACTCAAGCATGTACCAAAAAATAGAGGAACAACTTAATGACACTCAGTTTGGATTCCGCAATAACCACATAACATATATATAACATATTCAGATTATGGTACAGAGATGCAGAGACGTCGGTTATTTAGTTTGTATGTGTTTTATTGACTTTAAGGAGGCCTTTGATCTAACTAGGTAGGTATTGATGATAAAGACCTACGTAAAATTAAAAATCTTTACTGGCATCAACGTGCAAACATCAGGATTGGCCGGGATAATTCTGAAGCACTTCAAATACGAAGAGGAGTAAGACAGGGCTGCATTTTGTCCCCGCTAATATTTAATAGTATTCTGGACTTCTTTTTAATAAAGCATTGGATAGTGTTCAATATGGTATCAAAATTAAATGCGTCAATATTGATAATTTGAGGTACACGGTTGACACGGTGTTATTGCAAATAGTTGCGAAGAACTTTATCATCTGATTAACAGGATTACCACAACGTGTGATGAATATAAACTGAAGCTAAACACCACAAAGACAAAGATGATGGTTGTCAGTAAAACGCCAATATAACCAGAGCTGAATTTTTTAAGATAAAGAAAATCTTAAGGGACACAACACATCACTTTGACACTGAAAATTAGATTAGTGAGATGTTATGTGTTCTCAAATATTTTATATGGTATTGAAGGTTACACATTGGAATAAGTTAGATACTGCTCAGAAAATTGAAAGGCCTTTGAAATCTGGGTGTATAGGAGAATCCTACGAATAAGTTGGAGATATAGAGTTCGTAACGAGGTTATTTTGAAGAGGATAGGAAAATTTACGAAAGTGGTCCTAACAGTTAAAAATCGTAAAATGGAAAAAAAGAGGGCCAAGTTTTACAGGTCCTCTGCACACACACACATATATATATATATATATATATATATATATATATATATATATATATATATATATATATATATATATATATATATATATATATATATATATATATATATATATATGAAAGGTAAGTAACAGCGCGTTGTGCGAAATAAAAGTGTTAAACATTTTTACCAGTGTTTATTCCGATTTTTGAGGTAATAGTGAGAAATAAAATCCAAACTATACGTGAAAAATTGTATGAGGACATAAACTCTCTGCAGTGCAAAGAAAATTGGCAAAAAGTGACCTGTAAGTAAGTTTTAAAACATTTTATTGTATTCAAAACAAAACGACATTTAGAAATTCCAGTTCTTTTAATAACAGATAAGAAGACAAGTCTTGATCAAATTGAATGCGACGTTGCCGGTTATCCAAAAAGTTTCAAAAATCCAAGAAAGGAAATCCGCTAATTAATAATATTAACTAAATAAACAAAATTTAGAAGAAATAAAATATTTAATAAATTTAAATTTCATACTCAATTATTGCTTGAGAAGTTCTAGAGCTTCTGACGGGTTGACCGGAGAACTAGAACTTACCGCTTGCTATAATATAGAGTAAAAAATACATAAAAAAGAAATAAAAATGGATAGCGATGATGACTACACCTCAGAAGACAATAAAAAAAGAAGTCGAAAGGAAGATGATGAAGATATTTTCAACAAGAGCAAGAAACTTACCAGAACACCAACCAAACAACAGAAAGATGAAAACAAAATAGATCAGCTTTTAAAAATGATGCAAAATTTAACAGATCAAACAAAACATCTAACAACGGAGGTAAAAGGAATAAAAGAAGAACAACGAGAATATAGAAATGACCTCAGAGAATTAAAAAAAGAAATAAATGAATTCAAACAAAGTAACCAACAACTAAAAAAGGAAAATGATGAAATGAAGCAGCAACTAAAGATAGTGAAAATGAAGGTAGAACAGCTCGAGAAAGAGAGAAAGGCTAACAATGTTATTGTCCAGGGTCTACCGATGGATACAAATAACCCAAATGTAGTCAACGAGATTATGGCAAATTTCGTGGAAAAAGAATTAGGCATTAAAGTAGAAATAGAAGATGCTTATAAAATAGGCGACAAAACATGTCTTGTAAAACTAAAAAACAGAAATGAAAAAATTAAAATCATGAAGAACAAAAACAAACTAAGGGCATCAAAGCCAGAAATATACATCAATAACGATCTAACGCAAGAAGAGATGAAGATCCAACAAGAAATACGGAAAATTGCAAAATTTCAACAAGAAAAAGGTATGAACACCAGAGTAGGTTATCAAAAATTAAATATTGACGGGGCTATATGGAAATGGAACAAAGAAAAGAATGAACTGGAAAAGGCAAACCAAGACACGCCAAAAAACCGATAAAACAACAAATATCGTACACACAACAAAAAACGGAAACGAAAATGACAAAGGAAAAGGACATGAATAGATTAGATAAGATAAAACAGACGAGCAGGAAAAAATATAATAGAAAAATGAAAAAACGCGATGAACTAAAAATAAGTACGTGGAACATCAGAACAATGCTTGAACCAGGAAAAATGCAGGAGATTGTCTCAGAACTAGAAAGATACCAAATTGATATTGCAGTGATTCAAGAAATTAGATGGGCAGGTCAAGGAGAAATAAATAAAAAAAACTACACACTACAGTATTCGGGACATGGAAAACAAGGTCAATATGGAGTTGCTTTCATAATTATGGGAAAAATAAAAAATAACATTATGCAATTTAAACCAATAAATGAACGTATGGCTTACCTGAGAATTAACGCCAAACCATTTAATATATCAATCATAAACGTATATGCTCCAACTGAAAGTGCTGCTGCGGAGGAAAAAGACAAAATGTATGAGGAACTTGAACGAGAAATGGAGAATTTACCTAGAGAAGACACAATACTGGTAATGGGAGATTTTAACGCCCAAGTAGGTAAGGAAGACTACATTAACCAAGTAGCAGGTAAACACACATTACACGAAAAAACAAATGACAATGGTCAAAGATTATGTAACCTAGCAGCTAGTACCAATATGATTATCATTAGTACAAATTTCGAACATCCTAAATACCATAAAGTAACATGGATTTCCCCAGACCAAAAAACATGGTCCCAAATAGACCATATTCTGATTACAAGAAGGAAACAAACATCGGTTACGGACGTGAGAACTTACAGAGGTGCGCATGCAGACACAGATCATTTTATGGTGACTGCAAAGGTAAAACAAAAAGTCAAAAGAACTCTAAAAAACACGACAATGAAAGACAAATGGTACGTAGAAAAACTGAATGCTCCAGACATAAGGATTAAGTATGCTGATGACATGAACAAAAAACTAAAGGAACAGTGTAAATATACAAAGGATATAGAAACAGAATGGAGAAATTTAAAAAAATGTATAAATGAAACAGCGGATGTACACATAGGAATAAAAAGAAACAAAAAAAAACAAGAATGGTATAATGAAGAATGCCATAACATGCTAAAAAAGAAGATAGAAATTAGACAAATGTGGATAAGAACAAATAGACAGGATTATAGGGAAGAATACAATAGAATAAGGAATGAATGTAAGAAAAAAATAAGGAAAATTAAACGTGCCTGGTTAGATGATAAGATAAAAGAAATAGAAAAAGAAAGTAAGAACAGAAACACAAAAGCATTTTATAAGAAAATTAGCGAGCAAAACAAAACTTTTAAAGGAAAGATAAAAGGCATAAAAGATAAAAATGGAAAAGTATCAGAAAATGATGAAGAGTATAAAGAAATTTGGACTCACTATTTTAAAGAATTATTAACAGAGCAAGAAGATCAAGACCTAAATGAAAACGTAGAAGAAGAGACAATGATGTTAGGAAACCAGCTAGAAAGACCAACAAAAGAGGAAGTTGAGGAAATTATAAATAGCAGCCGTAATGGTAAATCTTCAGGATCAGACGGGATCAATATGGAACTTATAAAATATGGTGGTGAAGAATTAAAAGAAAAACTGTACAATTTAATAAAAGACATATGGGACGAAGAAAAAATGCCGGAAGAATGGAACAAAGGACAAATTATCACGATTCATAAAAAAGGAGACCAACAAATGTGTAATAACTACAGAGGACTGACGCTATTAAACACAGCATATAAAATTATGTCGACCTTAATACATCGAAGACTGACCAACGCTATGACGAATATCATAGGACACTATCAATGCGGATTTATTAAGGGAAAGTCTACAACAGATGCCATACATACAGTTAAACAAATTATGGAAAAAGCTCATGGATATAAAATAGAAATTGAACTGCTTTTTATAGATTTTCAGCAAGCATTTGATACAATAAAAAGATCAAAATTAATGGTAGCTCTGAAAGAAATGGGAATACAAAACAAATTAAGACGATTAATAAAAATGACAATGAGTAGAACTGTAGTGAGTATAAAAACTCAAGTAGGAGACACAGAAGAATTTGTCATAAATAAAGGGGTTAGACAAGGAGATTCGTTATCAGCAACCCTGTTTAATCTTGCCCTGGAATACATCGTCAGGAAAATAAACAAAGGTACCCTTAGAACTAGAGAAGGACAAATAATAGCATACGCTGACGATATTGTGCTAATAACAAAAAATAGAAAAACAATGGAAAAAATGTTAAATGAAATGGTAACAGAAGGAAAAGTAATGGGATTAAAAATAAACCAAGAAAAAACAAAAATAATGAGATTTGATAAAAACTTCGAAAACAAAAAGGTTAGACTAGGCGAATACATTTTTGAAGAAGTCGAAAAATTTAAGTACTTGGGAATATTAATAACAAACAATGGAGAAAGAGAAACAGAAATCAAAGAAAGGATTATTACAGCAAATAAGACCTTCCATGCAAATAAGAAATTACTAAAAAATAAACTATTGAGTAAGAAATCGAAAATGAAGGTATACAAAACAATAATTCGACCGACGATGATGTATGCAGCCGAAACCCTCAGCATGACAAAAAAACAAGAGGAAAACCTTAGAATACAAGAAAGAAAAATACTAAGAGCAATACTGGGACCAATAAAAATAAATGAAAATGAATTTAGACAAAGAACGAACCTTGAGCTACTGGAAGAAATTAAGGAAGATATAGTGTGTAAAATAAAACAACAAAGAGCAAAATGGCTAGGACACGTATGGAGATCAGGATCAACTACGACGATATTCTCAATATTGGAATGGACACCAGCTGGCAAAAGAAGACGTGGAAGACCAAGATCTACATGGTTACAAGAAGTTGTAAATGATCTCAACAAGGCGGGCATACGACAGTGGAAAGGAAAAACCAGAGATAGGACACAATGGAGAAAAATAACTGAGAAAATTAAATAAGGAACATGAGGACTGATCTACCTCAAAACATAGATCTAGAGAGCGTAAGCGGCGTAACCCCTAAAGGGGTGTTTAGCCACATATATATATATATATATATATATATATATATATATATATATATATATATATATATATATATATATATATATATATATATATATATATATATATATATACATATATAATAATAATAATAATAATAATAATAATAATAATAATAATAATAATAATAACCGAGGCTTAACCGGGGGCTTTTCCAGGGGGACTCGTTGAGTCCACTTTGGTTCTGCCTAGCAATGAACCCACTATCTCAGCTGCTGAACTCTACTGACTCAGGTTTTAGCATCAAAAATAACAACACTGTTGTAGCGAAGCTTAATCATCTGTTGTATATGGATGATTTAAAATTAATGGCTTCCACTCGAAACCACCTAGATGAGATGCTAAAAACTGTAGAAAATTTCTCAAATGATATCAGTATGAATTTTGGACTAGACAAGTGCCGTATACTAAATATAGTCAGAGGAAAGATTCAGCCCGGAGGTTTCGATATGCAAGATGGCCAAAACATCGAGGCAATGGGTGAAAATGATATGTACAAATATCTCGGAGTAAAACAAGCGCGGAAAATTGACCATAAACAAATGAAAACTGAACTAACTTCGGAGTTCGTACGAAGAGTAAGACAACTAAATCGGTCATATCTTAATAGTAAAAATTTGTTTAAGGCATTAAATACGTACGCTTGGTCCGCGCTGAGCTACTCATTTGGTATTATAAAGTGGTCAAAAACAGATATAGAGGATCTTCAGCGGAAAGTAAGAACACTTCTCACAAAGGCGCAAAAACATCATCCACGTAGTGCAGTAGAGAGAACAACATTACCGCGGTATCAAGGGGGAAGAGGACTTATGGATATAGGTGAGCAATTGGATAAACAAATTGCTAATTTAAGAACTTATTTTCAGGTACAGGCTGAGACATCTACTTTACATCGAGCAATTTGCGCAGTAGATGATACGACGCCGCTTAAACTGAGGGAACAAGATATGCGCATAAACCACCTGACTAAACAAGACAAAATGCGCACCTGGATGAGTAAACCTCTGCATGGGCGACATCTCAATGAGATCAGCCAAGAATATGTCGACAATACAGCGTCGAACTATTGGTTGACATCAGGAAAGATGTTTCCCGAGACTGAGGGTTTCCTACTTGCCATTCAGGATCAGGTTATTCCAACTAAGAATTACCTGAAATATATTGTTAAAGACCCTCAAGTCCAAAATGACAAATGCCGATATGGATGCCAAGCCCAAGAAACCATCCAACATCTTACCGGTGGCTGCCAGGCATTTGTCGGTACTGATTATAAAGAACGCCATGACTCAGTAGGAAAGATTATCCACCAAGAACTAGCTGACAAACTGGGACTTCTCCAAACCGACCATCTTCCTTATTATCAATACGTCCCTGATAGAATGCTTGAAAATGACAACTACAAGCTATACTGGGACCGCACTGTGCTTACAGACCAACTAGTGGCCCATAATAGACCCGATCTCATACTAGTTAATAAAATTACTAGGCAAACAACACTTATTGATGTGGCGATACCCAACACCAATAATATACGTGTTAAATACAACGAAAAGATCGCCAAGTACAGAGATCTAGAAATACAAATCAGGAGACAATGGAGAATGGAAAGTACCCAGACGATACCCATTATTCTTTCTACCACTGGAGTCATCCCGAAGAGCCTCCTAGAAAACATAAAAAAGCTGGGTCTAAACGAACATCTATATAAGATTATGCAGAAAGCTGTGTTACTTTCGACGTCCAGATGCGTACGAAAATTTTTGGGAGATACACCGACATACCAAGTCACCTAGGACTCGATAACATGGAAAGAGTCCCACCAGAGCTCAATCCTTTTGATACCGTAGGTATCTGGGATGAGTGAATTTTCCCCTTAGAGGGAGTGTGAGCCGTATGGCTAAATCTGGATAATAATAATAATAAACAAATAATTAAGGTATTTGGCACTTACCTAAAAGGGTTCTGGGTTGTAAGGTTACGCATCCTGTGTGAATGTACTCTATCAGTTGTCGGAACACGTCAGGTTCGAATTCTTCAATGATGAGTGTTTGATGTTGCTGCGAAGTGGGCTGAAGGTAAAAAACAGCAATAATTTGTTGCTATTTTTTACAATTTCGGTCAAAAAATGTTTTATATTTAAATCAAGAATATAATTAGAAAAATGGTAAAAGCAAAACAATAAATGTTTGATGACATTTTTTGTATACTCGTGAGTTGAAGTAAAATCAAAAATTCAACTTAACAAAAGCCCTATTTTTTAGAAAACCACTTTAGGGCTTCCTTATAAAATTCTTTGTTTACATTTTGCAGATACATATTAATAACTTAAATTTTAATAAATTTTAACTTTTCATTCTGTAATTTATTACCCTTACTTCTTATGTTCCTGTACTGCTGCCATTTTCAAAGCTTTTTTATCAGAATAAAATTCTTGGTATTACAACTCATTATTAGCCAAAGCTTCTGTTGAACTACAAAGCTATTTCTGTGGCAACTCCACTTCATTCTTTCACCGCCATATAATTAAATAATACAAACAACTAGAGAATACCAAAAACCTTCACATAACATGTATTAGCATTAAAAGTACTTTCGAAACAATAGAAAAATCTACGATGAAAAAGGCATTAACAAAATAAGAAATTAATAGAACCTCGGGAAACTTATTTACAACAGTCAAATCAAATTCCATGGGACAATATCACAGATAAATTAATTAATAGTGAGATAAAACACAGAGATACAATCTGTCTCACACTCTTTAATTCCCTTAAAATATTGTTACGATAAATATCCTGGCCTAAATATTATGACTAATTCTGTTTTGTTGTAGAAAATTCGGCGGAGGTCTAGAACCAAATTATGGTGAATGAGCCGGTCTGAGCTTCTGGATTTTTCGATGCGAGACGACGCTGTTCTCGAGTATCAGGATTTCATATAAAATGACCGAACTTTGATTGAAGAGGACAGTTAAATCTGAAGACTCGCGCCCGCGAATTTAATTGTACCGTTCGGATACATAAATTATGTAATTAGTAATCAAATAAATTGTTGATATAAATTATCGTGCTTTTCAATAAATTAAAATAAGGACCTTTTGATAAAGACATTATAAATTAAAAAGACATAAATAAATTTCACAATAATATGTTCTAAAAGGAGAAAAATTTCAAGACAAGAGCATAATACTAAATTGAACCCAATCAATTGCTTATTCAGATAACTTAAAACTTATAACAGAAAAACGAGAGGACTTAATTAGATATTGCAGCAAGAAAAGTGGGATTGGTAATAAATGGAGAGAAAACTAAATATATGAGATTGAACAGCGAGACAGGAAGACGACTACTAAAAACTAATAATTACAAATTTGAAGACGAGGCCAACTTTAACTACCGGAGAAAATAGGGAAGAAAAGTAAAGACAGAATACATGAGACAATTCAGATAGATAAAATATTACCGTCAAACAAAAACCATGACAATTAAAAAATGAAAATATGTTATGGGAGCATTAGAAAGAAAATAAAAATTTATTATTGAAGATTTTTTTATTTTATTTTACTTAAAATTAGTTTACGAACAAAAGTGGCAATCTACAAGTCGGTTGTAGAACCAATTTTGATGCACGGATCTGAATGTTGGCAAATGACAATGAAAGAGAAGAAAAATCTGGAAGTGGTAGAAATAAACTATCTAAGAAGAGCGTGTCGGATATCAAGACTTGATCATATCCCAAAAGAATATATAAAAAGAACAGGAAGGATTTACAATACCGTAGATTCAATACAATCCAAACAACCTTTATGATACGGGCATCTAATACATATGGAAGATTACCGAAGGCCAAAACAGGCCTTAAGCTAGCTATATTCCTTGAAATAGAAGGAGAGGAAGACCAGCATTAAAATGGAGAGACCGAATTATAGGAATAATGACAGAGAGCCATAAATGGGGAGGAATGAATCGACCGAAAAAGGTGGAGATCGATACGCGGGATGTGGCAGAGGCTGTAGGATCCACATATGTAGATGTCACGAGATTGAACGATAGAAACACAAATATATTTCTCTAATAATAAAAGCAACTACCTAATAAACTGTAAACTATTAATAGTATATTTAATTAATAATATATTTTAATTAAGTAAGAATTTTTCTAATTGGTTTTTCTTGATTTTTTATATAAAACTATTTTAACCAAATTTGTTTATTGACCAAAGAAAATCTATATGTGCAGGATAATCCTATACTAGTTTAATTTTTACACTATTTCAGATAATATGGTATCAATCAAATAGGTCTGTACATATATCTGTTTCTATAAAAATATATTGTAGTTTAAGTTGTCTAATTTATAACTTAAACATGAGACACACTATTTTCTCTGTAAAAATATTTCGTTTCTTACTGAAAATTTGTGACATACCAATAGCAATTTATCATTTGCAATTTATTGAGATATTTTTGTCGACTTCAACTGTGAATAAAGACCTGCTTCTATTTACGAAGTGTATTGTTACCTTCTCTATTTTACCTAATTTTAGCCAAAGTAGTAGAGAAAAGTTTATTTCAAGGATTTTGTCCGATGAGTGAAATTATACTTTATGCACATTTAGACTTACATCTCTGTCATATACACGCAAGTTACAATAATTTTAAACGCGACGTATGTTTTTTTTTAATTCACCACCTAGACAACTGCATATAGTTTCACGGTAAATAGTGAAAAAAATATTCAATACGGAAGTCTTTACTTAATACACTTATTACTAGAGGGCCAGATAAGCGGCGACATATTTTACACTACCTTTATGAATATCATTTTACTGCTCTGTTGTTTCAATCAGAACTGCTCAACAAGTTATCGTTTATTGGTTTTAATATTTTATTGCAATAGTACAAGTACTGAATATTTATTTAAACAGTGAATTTATTACATGTTAATTTTTATTGTCCAGGTTTCATCTCATATAACAAAGTAGATAAAAGGTTACATTTTATCTACTTTGGGCTAAAAATTTTGTTTGCATCTTCTCAAAAGCGTGCCCTGCAATTTCAATGCACGTTCTTATTTATCAACATTGCTGGTTGTTCTAATTTGTCAAAATTCGTAGATATTTGTAGTTGCTATCCCTTTCCACCTGTTTTTCTTCGATAACTAACGTCCCTTGTATATGTCGCCTTGTGGTATTCATGAACTTAGTTATACTCACGATCGTGTCTAATATGTGCTCAATACTACATTTATTTGCTCTGTTTACTAAATATTTTAGTGTATCTAGACTGTTAGCTAAAATAACGGTGACATCTTCTAAATCTTCTGTTGTTCAAGATATTTCCGTTTATTGCTATATCCTACTTCTCTTCCAATAATCTTTTATTAAAAATGGATTTGCTGTAAAGGTTGAATAACAATGGAAACAACAAACACCTTTATCGAAGACCTCTTTTAATGTCTATGCTTTCCGTCTGTCTGTCTGTCTATGCGTTTCATAAATGTCAATTTTGATAATCGCTCTTTGATTCCAATACATATCAATTATAATACGTATGTCTCGACTGTCTACTGAGGGTACTGCATCATAAATAATATTGAATAGTAGACGAGAAGAAATAAACAGAAAAAAATGTTTTTTCTAAATTATTTTTTATACATATATCTATATGAATTAGAAAATTATATCACACAATATGTGAAAATATGTAGGAATGTATGTGTGTGTGGTTGGGATATTCACTGCGAAATCTGTGGTTTGATTCGTTTAACCATAACATGTAAGTATATACTATTTAAAATATTTGTTATATTGTTTAATTTAGATTTTTTACCATATTACCATATTTATCTACACATTTTAAAATAATGAACAAAAGCTATGACAAAATAAGGTACAATTATACAAAATTTGTCATTTTTTCAGTAAGCAACGAGATAGAAACTCCTAAAAGTTATAAGAGCACTCCCTCTATTGGAAATCTAGCCATGCTCTAAATTGATCTATGAAAACTAAGAATTCTTATTTTTATAAGAAACTATCAGCCAAGATTGATTCATACTGAATTAAATTGTACGTCGCAAAGACAGCACTTTTATTATCAGTTTAATATTATCAGTCAAAGGTATTTTAACTTTTTGATGCCAATAAGATAACACTTGTTTTCTTTTCTTTGTATACAAGTAACATCTTCTTATTCATATGACAACTACTGCTCATTTTTTACGGTAATTTATAATATAATATACAACAAATTATGTAATTCACACCGACCCACAAATCTTTTACTATAGACAATGACATCGATTAGTTAGTGGAACACAAGCTCTTTTTGTAGACCAAATGTTTGAAAATTCTGAATAGAATTTATTAAATAATATAAAACTGTAACCATTAATATCTTTTAAGTTAACTAAGAAACACGATGTTAACATTATTATGAGCGATTTTAAGTGGGAAAAGGCAAAGTACAAGTAATTGCTGTAGAATGTATTTTGGGACAGAGAAATGAAGGTGTGGATAAACTAATTGAATTTTTTTAAAGTGCAATAATGCTTGGACCCGTAATCCGTTGCTATAGAAAAACAGCAATTCGTTTTTTGTCATTATGAAGGATTCTCGTGTTAATTCCTGCGTCTTAAACTTTTAAATTCGAATTCTGTAAGAATTATTTATGTACACAATTTTTACAATATTTAATCTTATCGAATCAATAATTATGGATACATTACACACAGAACTGTTCGCATGAGGCTTGTACTACAAAAAACGGCAGTGTTATATACGTTTATCGAAATTCAATGGATTTATCAACCAAATTTAATGAAATGTAACGTATTCAATACGTGATATAAAACGTTTTTTCATCGGATAGCAACCAAACAACTGTTTAGTACTAAATTATTGTTCTAACGAAGTGCATATGTCATTTTATTTTTATAAAATAACCCATACTGATGGTGCTAGTCACAATCGACGAATTAGAATCTTGTTTTTGACGTGACAACGTCTTAAATTAGGTTGTGGCTCGGAGTCATTTAAGAAAAAGTGTAACGCCCGCTCACGTCTGTTACAGTGAGTCACCGAACGAGAGAGAGGCCCGCCGGATCGGGGGATGCCTTGCGTCTCTCTCCCACTCAAACATGATCGGTCCGCTGCGCGCGGCACTAGAGAATTAGGCGCGTTGAATCGCTAAAGTTGAAAATCGTTGAAAGTATCGTCAGCTGTGTCTGTAGTGAAAATGTGGAGTGCTTAGTGAGAAATCGTGAGATTTCGCTACAGTCGAAATCTGAAGGGGACGGGGATTTTTAAATGATAAATAATCCTATAAAACTATTTTAAAAATTATTTATTGTCAAATATTATGAGGTACATATTTAACAAATTAGTGTTTAAAATATTTTAATATATTTTTCAAAGTTGAGTAGAACACCTCACACAAATTCACTTTAATGAAGAAAGAACTGCGTTTGTGCGTTTAATAATTGCGTATTCACCTTATATATAAAAAATGTTGTGGTTCCCCCAAAACAGATTATTACTAAAATAGAGAAGGTCCTATTTTAGGGGGAACCACCAGTATCAGATATAATTTTAGGAAATTACCTAGGGACCTATATTCTTTTATAATATTGCTATGGATTTATCCATTTAATATTGAGCAATGATTGTAAACATTCTTTATAGTTTAAACTTCAATGAAAATTATTAACTGTGTCTAAAGACATATATGATATGAGGTATTTTACCCAAGAGTATTAAGTATAATGAATATACATAAAAACATAATTTTGTTTTCTTAGGATTTAACATTTTGTCTGTGTCTAAATTTCATGAAATGTACGTATAATCTTGATTGCGTATCAAACGTTTCTAAGTCAACTACGTTAAAAGGAACAACCATCGACTTGACTTTCGCAAGACACATTACAGCAGAAACACTTCCTTTCATTTCATATTTCTCCTATCATCGTCCTATCCTCAACAAAATCACTCAAATAGAAATTAGTTAAGTTTAAGTTTACATGTACAATGTTTTAGTAAACAAAATATATTTCTATAGTTAAAATTTGTGCAATTCTTATTTTCATTCAATTCCTTGTTCCTATTGTGCAATTTAATAATATTCATATCAATAAATATTCTACCGAGAAAAAGACGTTGTCACGTAAAATCTTCGCCCGTAAAACCGACTTTACAGGCAACCGATTTTTTTTTGTATCTTGGAGAAAAACTCAAGCTTTTCAACGGTGGAATGATTAAAGACTGAGCAGAAAGACTGCAAGATTAAGTTAACTTGCATAAAAAAGTAAAACAAGTAATGGGTGCTTACAGAAAAACAGCTTTACCATCCTTGAGAGACAGATACAGGAAAACTGAAGGTAACTTGGAAGAATTACACGGAGAACTTTTTTAATGACTAACGTGTAAATAATTATATAAACAACATGGAATAAATAAGTGGTCCAAAATAATTGAATGTGAAATTAGATATGCAGTAAATCACTTGAAAAGTGGTAAAACTTCAGCTCATGATGAAGCTTTCGCTGAAATTTTAAAACAGCTGGATGTTAAACAACTTACGCATCGTTTTAATGTAATATGCCACTCTCAGCCAATTCTATTGGATTGGTTATAATCAATTTTTGGCGCCGTACAAAAAAAACAACTCCCAGAGTTTGAGAAGACTACATACTAATCAATTTGATGAGTCACGCTCTTAACGCATTTTTGAGGATAATCCATTCGACCATATATAAAAAAATATAAAAAAGGATATGAGTGGAAATACACAGTTAAGATTTTTCAAAGCGCGTGGTACTAGAGAAAAACTAATTTCTTTGTTGCATGTACAAAAGTGTTATGATCAAAGCCTTAATATGCTTCATTGACTATCAAGAAGCTTTTGATAATGTTAGGCATTAGCCACTTGTTTAATATCAAAATATTAACCAGATTTATAAAAGGGCCTCCTGTCTTTAGTGGTATATTTGTTTATAATAATATAATGTTTGTCCACGTTTGACCTTCTCTAAAAGACGAGAGTATTTAAATTAGCATTGCAATACATATTAACGCGTGGAGGATGATCTCAAAAGGAAAGACATAAATTTAGCAGCACCACGTTGAGAAAGAGAGTTGTAAATAAATCATGTACTAATAGATAACTCTATATATGTAAATAATACCAAACTTGAGCAAGTTGATAAAATCGTTTACCTTGGACAGCAATTAAATTGTAACGCATAAAGTCACGGCGAAATTAGATCTAGGATAGAGCAGGTTAGAGCGGCTTTTAGAAGGATGTCCAAGGTGTTTTGTAGCAGAGACCTAAAATTGGCACTGAGCACCCGCCTACTTCGCTGCTACGTGTTCTCGGTCTTACTTTATGGTGTCAAGTCCTGGACTGTGAATAAAATCGATCTAAATCGCCTTGAGGCTTTCGAAATGTGATGCTATAGAAGAATTTTAAAAGTTTCCTGGGTGGAGAAGATTCGAAACTCCACCATACTAGAACGTCTCAGCAAGACTACTGAGATCATAAAAAGCATCAAGCAGAGCAAGCTGGAGTATTTCGGATATGTAATGAGAGGTCCCAAATATAGGTTGCTACAAAATATCATGCATTGGGTAACTTGGGTACCTTGGGTAAAACCAGGGGTAACAATAGACGGTTGAAGCGTAGCACTGGCCATGTTACCTTCCTTGTATACCGTAGGCCCTAGATATAGCAGACTACCCTGCTATAATCCCAAAGCCGCGACAGCGGTATAAAAAGGGAGACTATTATATTATAAAATATCATGCAAGGAAAAACAGCAGGCAAACGCAGTCCAGGACAAAGAAGAACCTCATGGTTGAAGAACTTGCAAGATTGGTATGGTGTTGATACAAGCATGCTATTTAGGGTGGCAGTGAATAAAATTAAGGTAGCTATGATGGTAACCAACGTTCTGAAAGGACAGGGTACATGAAAAATAGCTAACTTTAAACGTATAGTAGTCTGGGTAGTGTTAATATATGGTCTTTGGAAAACATGAAGGAAAATGGTATTGACGATAAGGGTATAAGAATAATAAGAAAAACTTTATTTCGAAATATTAAAGCAACTTCGACAGGAATGTATACTATCTCCTATTTTGCCCAATATTTTGTTGATAAAATATTTTAAATATTTGTTCAGACGATTCTCCAATATTAGCTATAATGACATTGAAGACCTGCAAGCAATTTTGAACAACAACAAATCTGGTGAACAGTTCGGGGTTCATATTAATATTGCCAAAACTAAATTCATAGTGATTAGTCGACAACAGCACAAAAGGCCCCTAAGAGTCATGGGATAGTGATAAAGGAGTAAATGGGCGGATAAGCTGTGACAAAACAACATTTTTTTAATTAAAAATCTTCTTTTTTGTAGGCATTTACGATTAAATATCAGAGTACGTGTCCTCAGATGATATGTCTGGCCTATTATGCTGTATTGAGTCGAAAATTTGACCCTTAAAGTGAAGACTTTGACTCGGATGCCTTCGAAATATGGTCCCTTCATCAGCTGCTGTGTATTTCGTGAATTGCTCACCTCACAAATGATTTTTGAGGAGGAGTGGCGTAGAAAGATAATTGTTAAATACGATAAAACATCGTAATATATCTTACCTGAGACAAATGTTAAAACGACTTCAATACTCGATGCCAAAACTAATATTACAAGGAAAAATTGAGCGAAAACGCGGACCTGGTAGAAAACAACTTTCCTGGCTAATAAATATAAGGGAATGGTGTGAAATACCAGACGCAGCTACTTTACTCGCTACTATGCTTAAACCGGGACCGAACAGAACTTAAAGTTTCTGATGAAAAAGCATGAACCAACGCAACCTAGAATATCGTTTTCCACTCAATATTTATGATCCTTAGGATAGGGCAAAACTGTCTATTTACGGTGAACGCGTGCTGTGCCGTCGTTCGTCGGTAAATCAACAAGGTTTAAAGGAAGATTGGAAGCTGATGCATAGCACATATTTACCCCTCCTATCTTTCCAATGAAGCTTGGGTCTGGTGTGGTCAATGTAGTACTAATTTTACTATGGAGTATTCCAAGTTGTGTTGGAATTTTTATCATTTTATAAATTACCCAACTTACTATCATTTTTACCGCTAACACTGGTGGTGACAAAACTAAATTAAACCCTCGATCTCGAGGGGACTCGCTCTACTACGGTAGTTATTAAAAAGTAAATATTTATTACTTTCACACTAACGTAGGATGCTAACCGTGCTCTCTTTTCTTTTGACTATTATATATTTTCTATTTCTTTTTACCAACGTGAACCAGCGAAGAGGTCCTTTCCACGTCCTGTGAGATTCCGACTTGGGACAGGTCAAAGAGGGTAGGGAGGATAGAAAAGAATTAAATACTGAATCGCTGACGTGAAGCTTGGCACATGGCACTCGAAGAAGAATATTGATTCTCGCCAAAAATTCGTAAATAAATTCTTTCTTGGTCCATATTTCAAGCATTTTAATCAAACTAAATCCAGAAATATTTTATAAGATAAAAGGAATATTAGCTGGACCTACAGATGAATTTTTGCAACAATTTAATATATTCGATAATTATTGTAATAAAAGCGGCATATTTAGAGAAATTTAATACAATTTTTTGCTACCAGATAAGCTATAGCTTGGATCGATTAAAATGGGAAGTAGATGATAATTGTCATTGAGCCTCTCTGCGTGTTTGTGTGTACATGTGAATTAAAATAAATCTAATATAATATTATAATAGGCTAGTCTTCTACAGCTGTCGCCGCTTGTCGCATCCCAATTTTCGGCGTTTTTTATCGAAGCAATCTTCAGCTTTTAAATCTCTGGCGGTCATTGTATCTTCGAAATCTTCTCTCCATTACCGTCTTGGTCTACTTCGTTTTCTTCTAGTTGGCGGTCCATTTTGGTCACCAATTTTCAGGCATTCTCTGCAGGTGTCCATACCAGTTTAGTCTTTTGGTTTCGATAGTATCTACTATGTCTAGATCGATATCCATTAGTGAGTCGGTAACATCGTCTAAAATAGTCTACTTCTATGGCCTTAATTTTTGCTTTGTTTCTGTGATTTATTTCCCAGAGTTTACCGCCGTACAACCCAATACTTACTATTATTGTTTTATAGATTCTTCTTTTATTTTCTTTTGTTATTTTATTATTCCACAACAATCCATGTAACTGTCTAGTGACTGATCTTGCTTGGCCAATCCAAGAATGTATTGTTTTTGATATTATTTGGACTCCCAAGTATTTGAAATTTCAGTTGATTTTATAGTTCCCATTTTAATTTGTAAACTTTCTGTTTTTGTTCCTGCAACTAAGTATTTGGTTTTTAAAATTAAGTTTAAGGCCCCACTTGGTGTACTCCTCTTTCAGTTTTATAACCATGTAGTCTATATCACTCTCGTCTTCAGCTAAAATGGCTTGGTCGTCAGCGAAGTGTATCGTGTTCAATCTCTCGTCTTCGATTGGGATGCCTATATTGCAGCATTTTCTTCTCCACACTGGGAGTGCCTCATTCAGATATATTTTTAGGAGTGTAGGTGCTATGCAGCAGCCTTGCTTTGGACCCTTACTAAGAGAATTTCTATAGATAATTTGTTTCCTGTTTTAATGTTTACCATCATATTTTTGTAAAGCGGTTGTACTGCTTTTATATTTTATTGTTTTTTCCTGGTTTTTTCATTGCTACCTAAAACATTGAAACTGGTACACTGTATGCCTTTATCCGATTTATAAAGACTACATGAGTTGAAAGTTTGTGGGCTAATTATTTCTCAATAACCTGCTTTAGGAAAAATATGCTCTCTATACAGGATCCGCCTGCACGAAAGCCATTTTGTTCTTCTACATCTGTTATCTCTTTTGTAATTTTATTTTTTATTATTTTTACATAGTCTTGAGAGTAAATTTATGACACTTAGCCTCCTGTAGTTTAAACAACTCTTTCTATCTTCTTTTTTGTATATATTGTTAATATGTGCTTTTGTCTACTTCGGTGGTAAATCATGTACTATATAGAATACACTGAAAGCATACGTCAGTAATGCCCGTAATACTTGTATGGTGTGTTTTAATACTTTATTCGGTATACCTTGTGTATGCCTTTCGATATTTTAGAATTCGTATTGCATCTTTGACTTCGTGCACTGTTATTTCATCGTCTTCATCGTATTCCTCTTCATATGTTGTTGTAATAGTGTTTGCTAATTGCGGTCTTGTTTCAGTCAGAAGTTCTGAATAATGCTAAATCCAAGATTCTCAAGTTTTCAGGTATTTTACCGTTTTCCATACTTCTTTGGATCTTGTTGACCCTATATATTTGTTAAGCTTTTCACAGTTACTTTTCCAGGAAACAAAAAATTTATTAAAATCCTTTATAAAAGGTATATAATCAAAAAACCCAATCGGGCTATATCATAAAGAAAAAACGTTTTCGGAATCCATATTCCATCATCAGTATCCTAAAAAGTATATAACCACTTTAGTTAAAAAGAACGTGAAATTTATATTTTGACCAAGATTAATACAAAATGTGGTTAATACTTACTAGGTGTAGATGTTTTGAGCCACAAATATCTGGGTAAAAACCCGTTAAAAGTTATAGGTTAAAATTTATTTTACAGTATTCGATCTTATATATTAAGATGTTAAACTTACCATTGGATTTGATAACATGGCAACATACAACTCTACATGAAGTTGCTGGTCCTGAGACAAAGTGTCTACGAGGACTTGATGATAGTAACTGATTGAAATGACAATATTGACATATTAGGACGGAAGTCCGAACAAAGCAGTCAGTGTAACTTAATGTTTTGTAATATTACATATTACAAAACCACGTTTCAACCATCAATTTTCTGTTCGTCTCATATAGTTGTTAACACACAAAAACAACTAACCAACTTTATCCATTAACACATATTCAGTTATTTATGTTCATGAAAATTTTTATATTTACCAGGTCCCAAATGTTGTTTTTTAACATACAGGGCCTTCTATGCTTAAGTTATAAGTTAAATACTACATGAATATTACATTACAAAAGTATCTTATTTTATTTACTAGCACTTTTAAATATATTATTCCCTATTTCTCCCATCAACAATAAAGTTTCAAAAATCCAACTTCCACAAATGTCTATTTTGCATTTTCCAGGTACCAAATGTTGCAAAACATAAAGGGCCTTTTATTAGAATCTTTATTTTACACCACTTTATTTAGACTTATGTATAGTTGGTTGCCTATCAGTACCCGTAAAATTTTTCACCACAATTCATTTCATACATGAATCAATAAAACAATTTCCTCCATGTTCTTAACATAAATTTCAGGACAAATTTACAATTTAAAACTACAACATTGATGGTTGCTAGTGTTATATTATTTTAATTTTAATTTTAACTAATTTAATTTTTAAATATTGCTGGCTTCTGTCATATTTAGACAAATACATTAAGTTACACTGACTGCTTTGTTCGGACTTCCGTCCTAATATGTCAATATTGTCATTTCAATCAGTTGCTATCATCAAGTCCTCGTAGACACTTTGTCTCAGGACCAGCAACTTCATGTAGAATAGTATGTTGCCATGTTATCAAATCCACTGGTAACTTTAACATCTTAATATATAAGATCGAATAATGTAAACTTAATTTTAACCTATAACTTTTAACGGGTTTTTACCCATTATATAAATATCACGTTCTTTTTAACTAAAGTGGTTATATACTTTTTAGGACACTGATGATGGAATATGGATTCCGAAAACGTTTTGCCTTAATAATATAGCCCGATTGGGTTTTTTAATTAGATACCCTTTATAAAGGATTTTAATAAATTTTTTGTGATACATGGTATACAGCCAGCTACAGGAACTTAGTTTCCTTGTGGATACCCAGGAAACATTTTTTGGTTTAGTCACTAGACTTTTTATTTCTCTGTTTGACCTTGCGTATGTTCGTCTATCATCTGGGTCATTTATTTGCAGCCACTTTTGATATGCTTGTGTCTTGTTGTGTACTGCATTAGTGATATCATTTGTCCACCACAATGAAGTATCCTTTGTGTTATTTTCCGCAATACTTATATACTACTGATATATGGATTGTATAATTCGTCAATCCTTCCACCAATTCAATTTTTTACAATTATCATCTAATTAACATTATATATAGTACCAACTCTCTTACTTAATTTAGGTTATAGTTGTTTGCTTGATTGTTTCAATTTGATTTTATTCTTTGTATTATGTATTTATTCTTTGTTTCATGTTGTTGTTCTTTTACCTCTTAGTTTTTGTTAAAAACAAACAAAGACCTATGTACTAATTCCTGATAATAAGGCACATATTTTAAGCGTCGAAACATTGGCTACCTTTTCATCATTTGAATTAGTTCATATTTAAAATTATTTTGAAAAGATAGAATGATCAAAATAACCAACTTTTTAAAATTGTGTTTTAATTCAATATGAATCAGTCAAAGCAATTGGGTACGATGTTATGAAAAATATGTGCAGAATAAGGTGCGATTTCATTTCAGTTAACAGGAAATTCAATAAAAAATATCATAAATAATTAATAAGAAACAAGCTTGAGTTAAGTTTTAATGCTATCTCTTAAATTCAGTTTTTTATATTTTAATTATTAGTATTAATACTGTTTATTTTTATAACTAATTATTGTTAATAATATTTAATACTGTCAAAAAATGAGCACTTAAAAATACGTTACATAAAACTGAAACTAAGAAAAGCTCTACTGCAGGCAAGATACTGGAAAACGTTGGACAGGATATTTGTTGGTGTTTACCTCTTGGATAGGAGCCAGCTGCTGGGTGAAGCCTCTCTAGTTATATAACATACATGTAGTCATATTCTATGCTCATCTCTCTATAGGCTATATTAAATCTGTACATATTTTTTGCAACCAAATATTAGAAAATTCAAAATTTGTAGTTTATATCTGTTAAAAAATATTATAGAATAAAATCTACACGTCAATTATTAATTTATTTAAAATTGTGTAAACATACGGTCAGGGATAACTCATTTTAATAGTATTCTTCCAGCTGCTTTTGTCAAATGCTTAACTGTACAAAAAGCATTTAGAGATTTCTTTAATTAACCATAGCAGATTATTCTATTATCCAAAGTCAATCTTTGTATAGAGACCACACATTATTTCTTATATTTTTCCATATCCTTAACAGTAATAATGAAATATTGATCTCATTTGACTAAGTTATGTTTTTCTTTTTGTGATTTTATACTTTCTACCGCAAAATGTCTTGTTTTAAAAATATCTCTTGCGAATGATGATAAAATATTGGTCTAAAGAAAGTGATCGAAATAGATAATTATAAACTTAAGCTATAATTATTATGAGTCCGGTTCTGTAAATTGTACTAGTTCAACGTGTTAATTTCGGAGAGTAAACTTAAAATTTTGGCTGATCTCGACTATAATTTGCGTACAAGTTGTCCAAAGTGTAGTTAATAAGGATTTTTAAGGAAGTAAGTAAAAAAATCGGAAATCTTTTTTAGAAAATATTAGTAAATTAGCAATTTAGCGTTTTCAAGCACCATAAAGTCACAAAGACTAAACTGGCTTGGTCACCTAAAAATAATGCCAGATAATCGAGCTGTGAAAGTAGTCCAGAGATGGAAGCCCCAAGGAAACAGAACAAGAGGAAGGCCCCGTAAAAGATGGATAGGCGACGTAGAAAGGGATCTTAAAACCACGAACATCAGGCAGTGGCGAAAAGGAATCACTAACAGGAGATTTTTACTGTCATCGTGGCATGTGTTTGTCGTTTTAAAGACGAATTACATGCTATGATTTTTTCTGACCGATATTCTCAGGTTAAAGTTGATTTCATGTAATCGAATGAACTATCTTACAAGTAAAGCCGTCCTAGGAACGCAACTCAACAATATTGGCAATATCACTTTAAAGTCATCTACTTTAAAATGTATAAGGTATGTCTGAATTGTCAATATAAATGAGTCAGATAAAATTAAATTATTAGAAGAATTTTTCACCAAGTAACAAACAAACAAAATTTGTTTAATTTACTAACGTTTATATTTTGAGAACGATTTCCGAAGTGGAAATTGAAACGTCAATAAACATACTTTAACCATTAATTGTAGCTTATTCCCATTTAAATAGTAATTACTTTAACATGCCACAAGAAAATAGCTTCAGAACAGTTTCAACTATCCATTGATAACAAGCTACTAATTTACAAATAAATACTAAGATCGGTATAACTATACGACGCATAGATCTAAAGAGGCGCCAGTAAAAAAAACAATAAAGTAATACAAAGGTTTCAGAATAGGGTAATAAGGAGTACCATTGATGCTCAATGGTACGTAAAAAACATCTGTATCCACTGAGATCTGAAAATGGAGACAGTGGAACAAATAAAAGCCAAATGTGCCAGCAGACATGAACAACGTTTACTTCAACATGTAAACATCTTTAGAGATTTACGACAGATTAATACGAGATTAATATACCTGTGTAAAGTGTAAATATTACTGTAAGTAAGTTAGTATCTATAGAAACATTACTCAATGAAACTATTATTCTTAAAAAGACAACTGTAACAATTTAGGTTAGAATAAAACTGCTCATAGGGTACAAAGTATCCTTAGCTTGTTCGTACAAAATAAAAAAAAACTATTATTAACATCTTTTTCTAGTATTTATTGTTTAATTCGACGTTCTTATCAAATCTGACTGGTGTTATTGTAACAGTTGCATTTCCATACATTTCTTTCCGACTACGCGCTGTCAAATCCTTGCAGGCTTCATATTATTATCCCACCTTCTATATGGCTTTCTTTTTAGTCTCATCTAACTGTTTTTATTCGATAGATATAGTTGTTAAGAATTATGATTTTTTCAATTTTCTCCACCATAACAGGGTTCTTCTTTAAAGATTGAATATTATATGTAAATATCCCGATGCAATGTTTAAAATAGTTACTACGATTACTCTTGGTTGCAAAAAATGTATTATTAAAAACTTAACAGTACTTACTTGTTGGGTAGCATTTTGTAGATTGAGCAGAGGTTCAGAAGATCTTTTCAAAAATAGGCGGAGTTTGTTTTCTCTTGGTGGAGGATCCTTCTTACGTTGTGGACTAGGGGCCTAAAGAAAGGATACAATAAAAATCACATATTAAAAAAAAAGAAAAGCATCGAAATATGTAGGACAACAGAAAATACTATAAATAATATTTTTAATATAGAAGTTAAAGACATAATATTGTTACGATGGTTCCATAAGATCTATATTTCATGTAGAAAAGGTCTCTTGGCACACAAGAAGAAAAATTAAAACTAGAATTTTGTAGACATCGTCGAAATGTCTGGAAATGTCTCGTAAGGTTTAAAACGTCGGAAAATGTATATAAACAGGATAAGTTGTAGTAGTAATCGAATGTTTGAAGTTCTCTCATTCAATTAGAGTTGTTAACAAATATTGTAATATTGTTTGCTGTTGTAAAGTGTAAAATTGCTAACAGCGATAAGATAAAAGAGATATTAAGTAAATAGTAATAGTTAATACAAGATCTACCGAATCTGATAAAGAAATTGATACGTCTGGACACCACGCATCGTTTTTAAAAATAAAAAGAAAAAAAGGAGAAGAGGAAAGGCGAAGAAGAAGCGTAGACAAGAAGAGGAAGAGAAAAAAGAGGAGAGCCGTAGAAAAGTAGAGGGGGAAATCATAAATGGTTTATCTCAAATTCACGAAAATTTGAAATTCGAGGTAAGCCAAATTAATAGTAGAATAGACAAATTAGAAGAACAACAGAACAATATAAAAACCGATTTAAAAACAAAACAGACAAATAACAAAACTATTTATAAAATTAAACAGAACAACAACAAAACGATTTAAAATATAATTAAGAAAGACAAATAGTTGAGTTAGAAAGAAAAATTAGTATCCAAGATTCCGTATCTAATATTGTTTCAGTAACTAATGTCTAATCTGAACAAACAGCCCCATAATCTTTCATAGTTAAACCAGGTACAATTAAAACCATCAAAATTTTAAAACAAGCCACCTTCTGTTGTCAAACAACAAGGAATACTAATCGTTTTTAATTCGAAGCTGCATCTAGAGTAAAGTGGCTGGACTGAAAAAGAAATGGCAGGTTCTGTGGTAGCGTTTCGAGGACAGGCAGCAATCGTCTTGGAATTTCTTTCCCAGGATGCACCTAGTTATACCTCTCTTGTTTAAGATTTAGAGGCAAAGATATGACCAGCAGCATCTAAAGCAGGTTTCCACAGTCAGTTGAACGTTTGGTATTAAAAACATAACAAAGCCTGACAGAATTTGAAGCTGTTAATAAAAGATTATCGCATTTGGCGTACCTCCAGACACCTAAAAATTTTCTAAAATAAATTGATATACAGGCATTCTCATAGATGTATTACAGGATGTTCGAAAAGCGGCGAAAATTATTTCCAAATCTCGCCCAAAAATATAAGATTTCGAGAAAATGAAATTACTACTGCAGATTACCAACAACCTATTTTATGCCAAATTTTAGGCATACTGCAAAAAACTTCAACTGAAAACTTAATAAAACCAGAAGATGTTTTAATTACGAAAGACTAGAATATTTACAAAATAATTGCAGAAGCCGATCCTAGACAAGGAATGAAAAATCAAAGAATGAGTCAGAAAGTCTCCTAGATCGACATCCAGAAGTCCTTTACAAAGTCCGACTAGAAATTATAGCATATATAGGTCTCTAAAAAATCGATTTCTCACAACAGACTATATATATATATATATATTCAAACAATGGCGATATTCTTTCTAGGCGACTCTGTTTGAAACAAGAATGCCAGGCTGTAAAAGACTCGAAGAAAAAGAGAATGTAACGGAAGAAGTAAGTCTCCAGATGACCACCGTTAAACAGAAATAAGACAATGATCAGACTTTTCTAAAAGGCCATAAAAATGGGTCAAATGAAAGATAATGACTTAAAAATCATACGACAATGGCTTGAAAATGGAGTAACACCTATTGGGCAGGAAATAACCAAATATGGTGAAATTAGTAAGGCGTACTGGGCTTAATAGGAATCTCTGTATCTTTCCAATGGTCTATTATATCAGAACTAAAAAAATCCTGATGGAGTACGTACAGTTTAACAACTGGTACTGCCAAATCACACATTAAAAGTGAGTTGCAAGAAATTCATAGCAATCTTTCTGGAGGACATTTTGGAGTTAAAGAACATTGAGACAGAGTTTGGGACAGATTTTACCATATCAATTGTCGCTGAGATGTAGAAAATTGGAAGAAATGCGATTTATTTAAGGCAGAAACGGTCCTAGATCAAAAAGTTGTAATACAATGGCACAATATCTTTCCGAAGAGCCTTTTGAACGACTTGCACAAAAAAAATTAATGTGTTTAATTAGTATTGTGATAACGATATACAAGGTAAAGTAATGAAATCGACAGGTTAAAATAAACGTATTTTCAACTGAAATTTTGGTCAATTCCCATGAGAGATAGTTAATAATATTAAAATGTCACAAGGCAACAGTTTTACAACAATATTAAATATATAAAAATCTCTATAGCATAGTAACAAACACAAACCCTACTGAGCGAATTCGACTTGCCTGAGACGTCTCGATATAAAACTACCAGATACCTTCCCAATCAGTATTAAAACTCTCAACGTGTATGATTATTATTAGTCATTAAGTGCTATGAGCATTAAAAAAATTCTACAGGTACAGCACAGTATTATAGAGGATTAGGTGCTGCATTCATGATGATGATGACCAACGTTTTAAGCTTGTTTAGGCTCTGTGCCTCGTCAAGGGTGATATTTATTGTTGGATAAACGTGAATCTGCATGTTGCCGCTCTCCGGGACAAGTTGAGGCTGTAAAGCAGAAGTGTCAGAAGGATGCCACTGCCACTAAGTACAAGTTCCATTGCGAAAAACGGTTCTTTTCAGATTATTGTCCTTTTTGTTTTGTTCGGTTTAAACGCGTGGAGGATAGCTTGGCTGTGTCCTCGCCTAGGATCAGGTATCGTTGTGCAATGTGATTGGGAAACCACAGAAAACCGATTTCCCCCTGTCCTTGTAATTTTGAATGCGAGTCTTAAGGGGTGTACAGAGTGCTCTCTTCTTGGTGTGTGGATGTGCAAATTTGTGTAGTTAGTTATTGGTCGTGTGTTGTTTGCTTGGTACCTTTTGGTGTTTATATATTTATGATTTGTGAGCTTGGTGGAGGTAAAGTGTGTATAGGGGTAATTGATAAGTGTATGTATGAATGATGAATGTGTGTGGGTAAAGGATAAGTTTATATATGAATAGTGAATGTGTGTCTTGTGTTGTGTATTTATGTGCGGAGTTGGGTGAAAGTTTGGTTTATGGAATTATTGTAGCAGGAGGTTGATATCGCGTTCCCATACAATGTAATGGACATTTGATTTAGGTAACGGATTGTGTTACTCCTTTTTTAAAGATATTAAAAAAGATAATGGACGTGAAGTGGATTAGGGATTTTATGTCCGAGAATAGGTCGTATGAGGAAATTTGTTTAGGAGTGTGTACGAGTTGTGTTTGTTTTGTGTTTCTTGGTTGGATTCTTCGGTGTGGGCATTTTTTGTGAAAATGCCTAGTGGCCTCCATTACAGTTGTGACATTTGGGATCACCTATTGTGGGGCATGCAGAAGACCTGTATTGTTGTCCACAGAATGGGCAGAAAAATGATTTTTCGGGGCATTCGTTGCTGAGGTGTCTGCTTTTGCAACATTTCGAACAGTATTTTAGTCTAACCGGAACGGAATTTCTTGATCTTGGAACCTCGTATTCCAATCGTTCTCCCTCGATCTTAATACCGTTCAAGAGTGCATCAGCGAATTTAGTTTCAGCGTTTGTGCAAACTCTAATGAAAGAGGTGGGTTGGTTTGTAGAGCGGACAATTATACAAACTATTTTGGTGAATGGGAATTTGTTTTCGGATAGAGTATCCTCGATAATATTTTGGGATAATTTTTTGTCGACGCCGGCAATGATTAGATGAAAGACTTGTTGACCATTTTGAACGGGTTGCGGGTTAGGTGGGTTTTTGAATTTGAACCCTGAATATGGAGATAATGCTATCTCCGGTGACTTGTCGAAGTTTTGCAATAAGATCTCTGAGGTCTAGAAGTTTGGTAGTTCGTACGGAAGCTACCTTTTGGCTAGGGATCCAAGTTGGCTGCATCCATAACATCAAGCGATATATATCAATTTGGCCTCCTAACTTGTTCGCAATTTTCTCTGCTGAGCTCTACGCAGTGCTCAAAGCTATCCAATATATCAACTATAATAAAATTTCAAATTTTGTTACCCTAAGTAACCCATTAAGTGACCTTCAAACCTAAAATAGATCTATTTCAAAAGCCTCCTTGAGAAAATCTGAACTCATACAGTCTCAATAAAATTCTAAACGAATTAACTTTATATGAATACAATCCCACATTAGCATCGAAAGCTGACCAGTGCTCGAGTAAAATTGCTGTGTGTCGATATAAAATAACAGTGTCGAAATACCGTGAGTGTATGTTAAGAATCAAGTTTTGTGCAAGTGGAAAAAGAAGTAAAAGTCTTATCAACGCTTATCGAAGCAAATTAAAAATAACGTTACTGCTTGTAGACCTTAAACTCAAAAACAAAAGAGAACAATTGATAATAACTTAATTACAACTTTGATAACTCGACTAACTCATATTTATTTTCTAAAAGTGATCCACCTATATGTGAAACATGCAATCTACATGTTATTGTTAGACATTGTTTAATTGTATATCCTTGTTTTGCTAATAAATCTTATCGCATTTAACAGTCCTAACAGCATAAACAATTTATTAGACTCTAATTTTCCGACCGATAATATTGTAAATTGTTTGAAATCTACAGAAAAAATTGACAAAATATTAGTTAATATATAGTTTTGTCTACTTCAGTCGCCGCTATTAACCATTATGGTGAATGCGGCTGTTATTCTAAATAAAAAAAAAACATTTACTTGGTATAGCATTTTGTGGAAGACTCGGGATCTGGCAGCGAGGACAGCTTTCACAGCACAAACGGGTTCCCGGGTATCTCCGACGAGGAAGGTGACGTCACAAAGTTCCGGCATGGACGCCAGGAACTTCATGTCTTCGGCTAGACCTGTTTTATTTTCAAAGGTGCTGAGGTCGGGTTCGGCTTCCGCCATTACTATGTAGTTTATAGGTATAAGAAGGTTGTCCGGCATCTGAAATAAATTAAGAAGTTATTAGAAAGTTCTATAAAATAAAATAAAAATGGTAAAATAAAATACTTTTCAAGAAATAGATCTACAAAAATTACAAAACCGTTGAGTTATAAACTTTTCCTCCCTATTAACTCCTTCAATGCTGAGAAATAATTGTCGTCATATTCCAAAGCAATTTTTCCAAATTAAAAATCCAACAGTAGACCGGGATCATATTGAAGTGGACTAAAACTAATTAAAGATTATCAGTTACAGAGTTGTAACTTTATACCAACGCGAAATCATTAGTCTTTTCTTTAATTTCAAAAAAATGTATGTACAACATCCGCGATAATAATAGCTAACTCATCTGTTGAGGGTAACAATGATCGGATTCTTTTAAATATTTAAATAGAAGAAAGATTTTATATATAGTATATGCGTAATATAGTTTTTTATATATTGATATAACGTCCAATGCTAAATATAGGCCTCCCGCAGTTGTCTCCAGTACTCACGATCTTGTGCCTTGTAAATCCAGTCTGTTGTAACTCTATGTATATCATCCATTCAACGTGTCGAAGATATATATGCCTGAAATCTAGGACCATAATTCATCATGGGTTTAGTCCATCTAGCGCCATTTTATCTTGCTACGCATCTAGCCCAGTTCCATTTCATAGGTGCTATCCTCTCCATAGCACAGTACTATGTCACCGTATGGCACCATATGCAGAACGGATAGTAGGAAAATACCAGGCTGGTTTCAGAAGTAATAAATCGACAATTCATCAGATTGCAACCTTGAAACAAATTTTGGAAAAAACACTGGAACATGGCATTGATTCTCATCACATATTTATAGACTACAAAGCAGCCGACGACTCTGTGAATAGAAGAGAAATGTTCAAAGCAATGAAAGAGCTAGAAATACCAAATCAGTTGGTAAATTTAACAAAACTAACTCTTAAAAAAGTTGAATGTAGAGTACGAATTCAGGGGAACTATCTGAACCTTTTAAAACAAATAACGGGCTGCGCCAGGGAGACTATATCTCCTGTATATTGTTCAATCTGGCTCTGGAAAAAGTAATACGTATGCCACAAATCACAACCACTGGTTCAATATAATAAATCAGTGCAAGTCCTGGCCTATGCTGATGATATCAATATTGTTGGGAGAACGGAAAACGCTGTATATCTGTACAAAAGCGTTCGCTCTTGTACATCTGTACAAGAGCTAACACCAACAAAACGAAGTATATAAAAATAAGTACCGTAGAGATAAACCGCAGAATTTAAACAAATGCTATTTTGGGCTCAATATCCTCCTTAAATCCACTATTATATTATCGAGAAATACAAAAATAAAACTCTCCAAAACAGTCCTAACATATGGTCTAGAGGCCTGGACTCTAACAAAAAGTAATGAAAACATGTCAGAATGTTTCAAAAGAAAAGTACTAAGGCGAATCTATGGAGCAATGACAATGGAGTGTGGAGAAGACGATACAACTTCGAACTTTATAGAATATAACAGGAACCTGATATCGTAAAACATATTAAGGTAGTACGTCTGAGGTGGATAGGGCATGTAATGCGGATGGAACAAAATGATCTAGCTAGAAAAACGCTCCTTGATAGACCCATTGGTCAGAGAAGAAGAGGAAGACTCAGAACAAGATTCCTTGATAACGTCGATGAAGACATGAGAAATATGGGAATAGGTGCTTGGCGGAGAAAGGCGACGGATAGGGACGACCGGAGAGAAATTCTTGAGAAGACTAGGACCCACGCAGGGTTGTAAAGCCAGAATGATGATGATCATCTCCACAGTATTTTAATAGCTATTCTAGCTTTTATAATGACGTTTAGAACTCTACATCGACCCAATACCAACAATTCCATGCCACGCTGAGTCACTCCAATTTTTTCTATAGATTTTTTAGTGAGCATTAAAGTTTATGCATCATAAATAAATACTGGGAAAACAAAACGTTCAAAAACCTTACGTTTCAGATATATCGGTATATTGGTTTTAAGTACCGTATTTCTTAATCTTTCGAAAGCCGTGCATGCTACTTTTATTCTTGCCTAAATATTTATAAGAGATTACTTTAATGTACGTAACAACTCTCGGTCTTCTTTGAGACTATCTAGAATCATCACGATATCGTCAGTGCAGCGTAAGAGCTTTTATTAACGTCAACGATCAACAGTCCAATTTTGAGACCGCTTCGTTAGTCGTTACACAGAGTCTTTTAGGTTTATATGAATGTTTGTTCACTTAAACAATTGTGTGGTCGAAAATTGACCTGTGTTGTGGGATAAAACCATGGACAGCTATAAAATAGGCAGCTCAATTTTGCAGCATGGAGAGAAGTTTGCAGCATGGAGAGATGTTTGTTTCAGGCAAAGAAGTTACAAAAAAGTGTAGCAATGCAAGAGATAACCGGATGAGATTTGCGAAGAAACTGAAGAAGATGAAGTCGGGTTCGGAAGCAAAGACTACCTCAAAATATAAATTTTTTGAGCAAATGCAATTTCTCCATAAAATTGTAAGTCATAGACCGACTGAAGCGAACATGCCACATACTGAATCCTCCGAAAAACCTCTTGCGACAACAGGCTTTACTTAGACGACAACATGATATAACATATATTGCGTGCACTTACTTTGGAACTGACGATATTTCGGAGATTTTATACTTCTAACGGACGCATATCCTTTGAAGTTTATGAACTGTCGACACGTGTACCCGTTTAGCATCGGCCAGTTATCCGTTAAAAAAACGTTCGTCAATAAGAGCTCTAAGTGGTTTAGTCTTTCACCATTGATATTGATTTCAATATTCTACCAATTAAGTTTCTTAAACATATATTACAACAACATTATAAACAGTTTTGCACAGAATCCACAGTAGTCCACAAATATTAACACCAGCTATTTGTTACATCCCACTGTTTTTTCTGTGTTTGTATAACTATTTATAATAATTATAATATAACTTTATATAGAGATAATAAATAATATAACCGAATCTGAAACATTTTTACTTTTTAGGTTAATAGTAATCTAGTTTGGGAGTTAATCGTCTTCTTGGTACCTTTATGAATAAATTGTACAGGAAGGAGAGAGTCGTTGGTGGGCTCTTTTCTTTTCTTGTTGTCTACTTGGTCTAATAGTATATAAGGTTACGCCTCCTTCCCATCTCCCTCAAGCTTTTCCTTAAAATGTTCTGTTCATGTTATTTCTCTCACTACTCAGTATAGGTAAAAAATTCAATCAAACAGGAAATACTCCCTAATTTACTTCTTGTTAACAGCCCATATTTTCTTATATTTTTCAGCTCTATATTAACTACACCTAAACCATTCTTTACGAAGAGAAATTCACAGCAAGCAATAACAACTCCCTTTGTCATTTACATCATTTTGAAAATTTTCAAAAGCACAATCATAGATTTCTGCCGTTAAACTTTCACAGTTTACAAACTGATCTATTTTTAGTCGTCCAAACACGTATCAATGTTCTATATCAATACCAAACTATTTTTATTAATCATACAACTACCGGAAGTTCTCGAACAATATTCTTATACAGCTGTCCAGCTAAGATATATTTGTACTACCTGCTTTGTTGTCTATGCATATTAACTGTGTCTTCAAATAATTACAACAGAATTTTATTTTTTTGTCATAAAGGTAGACAACTTTTTTTTTATTTACATTTACGTGCTCGGCAACTATGGCCACTCGCACGAGGACGATTACAATCAACATTACAAGAGCATTAATAATTTATGTCATATAAAAATATTTTAGAGTTTATGATACAATAATATTTTTATAAAAACTGAAGAATGTCTATCTGCTTGGGATCACTAAGAATGTCGCCTAGCTGCGGTTTGAGATTTAGCTGTCGCCTTACTTCACTGTATTGATGATATTCGGTAAGAATGTGATTCACTGTTAGTAGTGTTAGTTTGGTGTGACCAATACGGATTCTTCGTATTATTGTAAGGTCTTGTCTACAGACTGTTTCAAGTTAAGAATTCACAACTGAACAGATAGGCCAGTGCATTTCTTACGGGCGTATGTTGCCAATAGTTCACGGGACTATGCAGGGCCGGCCGAAATAACCCATTCTTTATTTATATTCAAATTTTTATTTATATTTTCCAATGTTAATCAAATTTATTTTAAAAAGATAGGTACGTATCTATTTAATAAGCTTAACGACTACAATTACTTATAAATATGGTTACATTTTCAGGGAAGTGATTTTAAAGATTATTAGAAAAATGTCTTTATTAGTGGTTAAAATATTAGGTTTTACGCAATTGGTTAATTATTATGGCACAGGTAATTCTGACAGCTTAGGTGTCAACTCTCAAAATTATTTATAAAATATTACTTTCACAATAGTTAATAAATAGAAAGCAATAATAATTAAGATATTGTGCTTAAACTTCCATTATCGGGCAAGCCGGGCTAACAGGCCCTAACAGTAAACAATATTGATTACTTTATAATTGACTATTAATAGTTTTCTAATTCTCTTTATGTACTTAGTCATTCCAAACAATAGTGTCATTTGGAAAGCACATTTGGAAAGCAGACAGATTTATGAGTTATAGATAAATGAGCGGTATGTTTTTCAAAATAGTGTAATTAGGTGAAGTGGAGATTATATGTTTGTCTGTATACATAAGCCCAAACTGCCCGATTACGTTTTTAAATTCTTCTGCCCGGACAAGGGTTAAGGCATAACCATCGCGCACTCAAATCTCAAGTGTAAAAAATTATATTGTTAAAATGGATCCAGTTTTGCCGTTTAAAAGTGGTCAAATTTTACATCTGAGTGCTAAAAAAGTGATCTTAAACGTAGTGAGATACCACATTAATTTGCTTCGAGATGAAAGTCAACGTATTGTATTCGACAAAGTATCCGCGATGACAGGAGTGTCAGTTCGTACGATTCAAAAAATCGTACAGGAAGACAAAGAAGGTGAGCTTTCTGAGGTAAAAACAAACAGAAAAAGAACCCGTTGCCGAAACAACTCCAGAGACTATACTTACGATGAAGGTGTTCGTATCGGCGTTCGTCGAACAGTGCATAGTTTTTTTTTTGAAAACATTCCTCCTACTTTGAATCGTCTTCTGCCAAAAGTGAACCAAGACGAAAACTTGCCAAATTTTACCCGCAGTACAATGTACAGGTTGTTAAAAGACATGAACTTTGTTTATGCAAAACGTGATAAAAGTGCCGTGCTAATAGAACGTCCTGATATAATTGCATGGAGGCATGGATATTTAAGGGCCATTAAACAATATCGGGCTGAGGGCTATGACATTGTGTATTTGGATGAGTCATGGGTCAATGTGGGGCACTCGGTTTCCAGAGAATGGAAAGACAAAACCGTCACCTCGGCAAGAGATGCGTTCATAAAAGGGCTAAGTACTGGACTAAAGCATCCCACTCAGCGTGGACCACGTTTCATCCTTGTCCATGCCGGAAGTGAAAATGGTTTTGTAAACGGTGCTGAAATGTTTTTCCTTGCAAAAAAAAACAGCGCTGATTATCACGACGAAATGGACGGTCCGTGTTTTGAGAACTGGTTTGAAAACAAACTGTTGCCCAACTTAGTTCGAAAAACGGTTATTGTTATGGACAATGCTCCATATCATAGTGTAAAAACCGAGTTGTTGCCTAACCAATCGTGGAATAAGAATAACATTATGGACTGGTTAAGACAAAAAGACATATTTTTTGAAGAAAATTATCTGAAGTGCGAGCTTTTGGAGGTAGTCGCGCAATTTAAACAAAATTTTGATAATTACAAAATTGAAGAACTTTGTAAACAACAAAATAATGTCAAAGTGCTTCGTTTGCCTCCATACCATTGCGAATTAAATCCAATTGAAATGGTATGGAGCCAAGTAAAAAGGCATGTGGCCGTAAATAACAGCACCTTCAAAGCGAAGGATATGGAGGACCTCATAAAAAAAGCGTTTTCAAATGTTACGTCTGATAACTGGAAAAACTATATTCAACATGTAATGACTCTGGAGAAAAAATTTTGGGAAGTGGACGGTCTAATGGAAGACGTAACTCCCATAGTTATAGATTTATATGATAGTAGTGACAATTCCGATTTGGATATGGACGAAGAATGTACATAGTTTTTGATAATTGTAATATTGTAAATATATAAATGTCAAACTAAAAAACCAAATAATTTGTTACATTTCTATGGTTCTGTTGTATTTTTTTTAAAATATACAGAAGTTTTTATTGTTTTTTTATGTTTTTTACTGACACTAATAATATCTACCACAATACTCACTCAATTTGTTCATTAAACAATTAAGAATATTTTTAAGAGTCTGATGATGACCTAAGCCGAAATTTAATAAATAACTGTTGTGAGAAAAAGACATGTCTTTAATTTTTATTTTTCAAAAAAACAAAAAAAATTTAAAGTTACCTAAGTGAAAAAACGTCTAATGTGCAATATAACATGCAGTTCGGCCCTGCTTTTTCGCTGCAACTCCACTACTCTCGCCTATCTCAGTCTATCGGTAGTTCTGGCATCACCGCTTCCCATAAGGCTCCTTTATGAATTCTTAACTTGACACAGACAATAGATGGGGCCAGTGTATAATGGTTTATACAATCAGGGGAATTGCACCTAAGGACGTATTTAAGGAGCTCCAGTGGGTTTGCCATAACCATATGGTGAATCTGTGTGCTTCTGTTTTTAAATCTTCTTAAAGCCGTTTTAGCATACTGATCTGCGAGTTCGTTGCCAGGTATACCAATGTGAGATAAAATCCATATAAAGGTAATCTTATTGTTTAATGTAGAGTATTTGTTGTAAGAGTGATGGATATTTTGGAGAAGGGGATGAACGGTAAATAATTCTTAAATGCATAAAATGGAAGATAGAGGATCTGTACAAATGGCAACATTTTTGTTCGGAATGTTAATATACTTAATAGCATGTATAACGCAGTACAATTCTCTAGTATATACGCTGCACAAAAAAGCAAATAAACTAAGTACATACGTGATTGTTTTTAGAGGTGACCAAACAGCCGACCCCCAAATTACTTTTGGAAGCATCGGTACTTATAGTTGATCAAAGTGATTACTATGTATAATTTCAAAAAATGCTTTTATTGTAAGTTCTTTAAGTATTTCGTATTTATTGAATTTTGTTAAATTTTAATATGTGTTAGTTTGAGAGGGGTGCATAATCCAAGGAGAAATTGGAAGGAAGAGGATGGAATGGAAGTGTGAAGTTGATGTCGTTTGTTATTGTGGATAATATAGAAAATATAGGGTTTATTATAGGAAAGAATGTGTTATAGGTTGTTAATAAACGGTAGACAGGATTAAGGTGGTTAGAAAAGACAGATGAAGCATATGAAAGCAGACGGTATTGCCGTCTATTCCAGAGGGGGGTTCATCTGCTTTACAGAAGAGACTCTTAGATGGACTGGAACGAAATGCGCCTAGACAGAGTCTAAGAACTGTGTTATGCATGAAGTTTAAGCATTCCAGATCTCTCTTGAAAGCGTACATATAATCGATGCTGCCATAATCTATTTTAGAACGAATAAGTGCTTTATATACTTTAAGGAGCGATTTTTCATCCGCACCCCAGTGATAATGAAACACTGTTTTAAGTATAATAAAGTTAGTTCCAGAGAGTGAGGTCGGTTGATTATTATGTTTATTACTGCTTGCAAAATTTTAGAACTAGTGGATGCTATATAGTATTATGCAGCATCCACAGTATAATATTAAATCGTCTGCATAAACTATATATTTGGTAGGAGAAGGTAAATTAAAACAAAGAATACTTATGGCGAGGTTAAACAAGGTAGGACCTAATACCTTGAGGAGTGTCATGAGTATAAACAGAAGAGAAAACACCATTTACAGAAACTTTGAAGGTCAACCAATCGTGTCGAATGCCCCTTTTATGTCAATGACGACAGACGTTACTTCATACTTTTCATTTAGTGACATGGAACCAGAGTTTTAACCTTGTTTAAGCTTTCCGCTTCTTCAAGCAAAGGGTACTGCTTTTTTTCAGAGTAATGGAGGTATGATAAAATGTGATGAATGATGTTATCTATGGAGAAGTAGTGGACTACTGAGGAGCTCGGTTCAGAAGGTGGCGTATATGTGGACGATGTGAATATATTAAGAAGCGCACAAGAGTAATTTAGGTGAGCTATGCCAAGCATGTCGAAGGAGGTACTTCAGGAGTTACCAGCCATACAATAGAAACGGCTCTTAATCAGGATTTTTGGCATGCAGTTGTTAGCTGCGATATTTCCAGTGTTTTCAAGAAGTTTAGCTGGAGGGAACGTAACTTTTCTTTGAGGAAACCTGGTGAGTATTTGCCCTCGGCGATTGCAAGGTGTCTTTGATATTTTCTTTGCTCTGTTATTCGAGCCTGTTATGGTTCGGAGGACATACCTCCTGCTGAGGGATAGGATTCTGTCCTTAATAGGTGATATATTTGGCAGAATGTATATATGTGCTGATGGACAGAGCCTGCTCTTCCTGATGCAGAATCTGAGAATTTTTCTTTCGGTAGCCATGATGGCATTGATTTCGTGGGGTTTAAGGTAAGCGTAGATGAATGCCTTGTATTTGATAATAGGTCTAATGAATGGTTTATAGATATGCAATAGTGTGTTGAATGACGTCCTACCCAATTTACCGGCTAGCACTGCCAGGAGTCTAAACCTCTTTCTCACCCAGTCAAGGGTATCTTGAATGTCGGTTTTCCAGTTAAGAGTCCTAGTAAAAGGAACTTCCAAATAGGAAACCGAGTTTCTGAGAATAAGGCCTCACCTAACAGAGTTATTCGGCCTTGGATATCTCGACAATTTGAAGATTTAAATAAAATTAGTTGTGTTTTGGAGGGATTTATGGTCACCCTCCATTTATTGCACCACCTAATGACTCTATCTAGATAATTTTGAGCTCTTTAGAATACAGACAATTGTCTACGCTCTCTATGTGGTCCTAACGTGAGGAGAGCAGTATCATCAGCGTACAGTAGAAGGGTCTCCGATCTATGCTGTGGGCGGGGGATGTCACTATTGTAGACTGTGTATAGTATTGGAGCAAGAATTGAGCCCTGGGGTACTCCAGCTTGTGGAGTAAAGGGTGTGGATAAGATATCGCCGACTTTGATCCTGATCGTCCGATGAGAGAGATAGGAATTTATTAGTTTAGCGAAAGGTGTGGGAAATCCAGCAAGGTGAAGTTTTTCGACCAGGCCTGTATGCCAGACCTGATCGAATGCCTTCTGGACATTTAGGAATATGCCTATGACGTGATTCCTTTCGTTAAGTGATTGTGAGATGAAAGTTGTTGCTTGAAAGTTATTGACATGGTGATGTCATTCAAATTCGAATATGCATCAAGAAACACTTTTTAATATTATAAAATAAATAGTAGTTATTAGTAAAAAAAAAGAAATTAAGCTCATTATATAACGCCAAAAATATACTCGTTATTTTTGGCGTCGAGTTCAATATTTTCACGAATGTACTAACACCGTAGTATTATGAAGATCAAACGCTTTTAAATTACTGTGACGTTACCGGTTATTTCGATAGTCATAAAGTAAATAAATATCCTTTGATTACAAGGCTTATTTTTAATTGGATTAAATATTTACATGCATTTCATGTTTTAAAAGTTAAAACATCTTAAAATTTCGCTCAAATTTTGAGTTACCCAAATAAAAATTCACATAAATTCTAGTATAAAAAACTGTTTACAACTAGATTATTCAGTTAAAAACTAATCTAAAACGAGCATTCGTAACGTTAAAAAAATGTATATATAACTAAAACAAATTAAGATAATCTTTTTGTTTTAGTAGTTTTTATCTTAAAATTTTGTTTTATTTGCCACTTTGCTTAACACAAAACGTTTTTTCCGTCACTTAAAAGAAGAGGTAATTCGGTTTTAAATCAAAACTATCACATTTATTTTAAAGGTTTTTTATTGTTCGGGTTTTCTGTGTCGTGGTTAAAACTTGGTTCTTAAAGCTTTCCCCACTTTTCCAAATTTTGTCACTGCGTAACCAGAACTCGTATCTCTTCACTATATTGGGTTATTGTAATGGTGCTGAAGGCAATGTAATTTGTCGATGCTCACTCTGCAATATAACTTTGAGCAATATCCACGGATTACAACTAATAAGAAGCAGGTTCTAGAGTTGGAATCCTGCTCACGTACCATCGGAGGTCAACAAATCCTACCCTCACGTTCCCGAAAGCCCATTGATGCTTAGCCACTGAATGCATTGCGTAAAATGAATCTACTTTATAAAACTGATGATGGAGAGTAAAAGGTGAGTTTTCGGCACTTATAAAATAAGTGGAACCTTATCTGTTAAGAGATGAAAGTTTTTCACGGAAAACCAGGCAGGTTGGAATGCCCCGAGGTGGCATCCTGACCATCCAACATATCGGTAATCTGTACTGGAGAAATTACTTCTTCTTCTTCTTCTTAGTCGTTAACCTGATGCAGGTATCGTAATATCATGAAGCTATTAGCTAAATTTCCCAATGTTCCTCCACGTTTTTCTATCTTCTGTCATTCTAGCACATTCTGACAATGGAGAAATTACTAATACTCTAATATATCAAATTAAAAGAATATCGCACAAAACTCAGAAAAATTATATGACATCGACATAGGAATACTATAGGAGCAATGCGACAAATTCGTCGCATTGCTCCTAAAGTGTTCTTTTCCCAAGTTACCATTCTCCTTTTATAAGTTGGCTGCACTGTACTGATGACGACCAAATAGTCAGAAATACGGATTTAGGGTTGTTTTTCATTGATATACCTATTTTGTTTTTTTTTTGTTAGCGAATTAGGTGAACCGAAAATTCAAGCTTGCTGGAAGCTACTAGGCGATATTAGGAATAACTTTTAATTTTCACAATACATCTACAGTTCACCCTAGAAAGAGTTCAATAACGCAAAACACGTGTAAAATAAATGGTGGAGTTTGAATTGAAAGGAAATGAAATCGTCTAGTTTTATTTTAACGTCTTTTTTCTACGTAAAGAAAGCACAAGATTGTGTTTTTCAAGAGTGAACTGTAGATGTATTGTTAGAATAAAAGGTTACTAGCGGACCAACTCGACATCGACTTTTTTAAATGAAATTTTTATTTTGCGAGAAAAATTAAGAGATCAATACAAACAATATACAAGAATATACATAACATTCATCAATAATAATGCAAGTAAAAAAAAAAGTAATTATGGAAGTCAACCTCAAAACCGGAATGCAATTTTTACTTCATCAAATGTCGACATGGATATCATTTAGCAGTTAATTTTGCATGCTGATCACGAATTCGGTGTCAGATTTGCTCTATCTTGACGTTTTATGCGCATTTCGGGTCACTTCCGGTGTCGGATCGCAACCGGAAGTACATATTTGGATTCGTCTCGACGAGACCTTTCGATCCATATATACATTGGGGGGTCTAAAACTTAAATTAAATTTTAACTTCCGGTCATCTCAAAACCGGAAGTGAATTTTTGTACCAAAAGTATATCTTGACAATCTCATACGTAATACCAATAATATTCCGAAAACATATTTTAATTATGTAATATGGTTTTTGAGTAAAGTGGTGGACAAGAAAAGGGCTTAGCGTTTTAGTATATAAGATTCCTAATATCGTCCAATAGCTTCTACAAGTATATCTTTTGTTATGATTTTAAAATACCCAAGGCAAATCACAATTGGAAGAATAAATATAATGTGATAATTTCACATTGCCCAAGGTATTCAACAATGATAATGAAAAATATCTTAATAATTGCTGGTGTTCAAGACAGATCATGATTGAAAAAGATAAATATAATAACAATATTGAATATATTATGTAGTGTGATGAAGGCACATTATAGTAATTAAATAGTTTTAAGATGATTTTATTTAAAGTTATGCAATTCAAATGACATAACTTTCAAAACAAGTGACCCTGTATAAAATATTCTGATTAAATAATATAAGAACTTGTAAATTTGTTTACTAGACATATCTTTATTTAAAATTTGAGCAATACCAAGAAGTTTCTTTTCAATTTAATGCATAAGAGCATTTGCATCCTCAAAAATGTGACATATAGAAAATTAATGTAGAGAATTTATTAAATATAATTCCAATATTCAATTTTACTCACTCAACCATACTCAACCATAAAAATAAAAGGTAAGATGACTGGAAAACCACAAATCTATTTTAGTCACATTTCTAATTATTAGGAAGTACACTAATACCATTTAAAGTACGGGAAAACCGAATAAAAAAGTAAAACAAACAAATTCTGGTATACATATCTGCATCTTGTACAGACCCATATTTTTAAAAAGTACCGAACTCAATTAAAAATATATACGCCTTGGAGAATGATCACTGCGAAAAGTGATTAACTTTATTTTGTGAACTTTCATTTCTAACTTAAATTATTATATAGGAAACTAAAATCTAATCATAAACTCACTATGTTTTATACTCAAAATATATTATATAAAAAATATTAGTGTATACGATTGATTACTGAAGTATCTACTTTTCATTTTCCACTTACAGAAGCAGGGGGATTTTTCTTATGCTCTTAGTGAAATAGAAATGTTAAAATTTTCTCCACTACTGAATATTTCTGTACACGAACCTTCTATCGTTTTATACCCGTCTATGTACCAGGTATAACCTACAGTCTGGGTCGAATTTTTTCTCTGGCTCATCGCTCTCATGGGCAAACGACAGGGAACTAAGGCCCCGGAAGCACTGGACATTCCTCTCAGGCCTATTGAAAGTTCTTTAAAATTCACTACCTACAACATTTCTAAATTCCTTGCTGATACAATAAATGATGCCTTTAAATATCACAATAATTATAATTCTAAGGATACATTTACCTTTGTCAATGCTGTTAGGGGGATGCATTTACGAAATGATTATGTTTTAATTTCTTTAGATATGGTGTCGTTATTTACAAAAATTCCACTAAATATGGTCACGGACATTATAGTACCATTTAGATTCAATGGTAAATTTTATTCTCAAATTTTTGGAACAACGATGGGTTCCCCGATTAGTCCAATCCTTGCAACTATTGTAAATGATCGTCTCTTAGATAATGTGATTAAGCAATTACCTTTTGAATTACCGTTTATATATAAATATGTCGATGACATCATTTGTGCAGTTCCATCGTATCACATCAATACCACACTAAATATTTTTAATTCAATTAATAAACATCTTAAGTTTACAATTGAAACTGAGACAGATTTTAGTATACCATTTTTGGACACAAGGGTAATAAGAACCAATAACAATATTTTGACATCGGATTGGTACCAAAAGCCGACAGCATCAGGCAGGTATATAAATTACTATTCAAATCATACCACCCGTCAAAAATACCGTACTAGGTATGAAAAACAGGATAATGTCCATTGTTGATGACAATTTATTACAAAAAAATCTGGACATATACAAAATTTTTCGTAACAACAGATATTCTAAACAAATTAAAAAAAACTGATTTACAGCAGTAATTTCTATGACGGTCCCGTTCATCATTCTAACAACAAATCAATAAAATATAAAAAATCTCCTTTATTAATGGTCTAACTCATTCTGTCATATCCATATTCAAAAATGTTCCTAATATTAGTATAGCTAAATATTTGAACAGCAAACAACTATTTTCAAAAATCAAAGAACCAGGTACCAACCTTATATAAAAGTAATGTTGTTTATGAAATACCGTGTCTAGAATGTCAAAATGGCTACATTGGCCAAACATCACAATGGCTAAAACAATACATCACACCACATAAAAGTGATTGCCGCTTGGGAAAAAATACTTGCGCAGTAGTTGAGCGCTATAAAAACACCGGTCATATGCTAGACTATAACAAAGATCACATTTTGGCACAGACTGATAACTACAAAAGTAGATTATTTTTTGAGATGTATCACATTAACAAAAATAAAAACACTTTAAATTATAAAACGGATACTGGACAGTTAAGTAACATATATTGTAATATATTGAACAAAATTTATAAATATTCAAAATAGCCAACATTCACCTTAATAACAACTAACCTTAATAATTCATCAAAGAAATATCATTCTTCTAACGTTTCTCTTATTGTTATTTTTTTTACATTTGAAGTAATTAAAATTTTTTTTATCGTATTGCTGTAACGAACGTGCTTAAGACAATTTAATCTTGACATTCCATATTTATATATTCAATACTTCAATGTCAGCTTTTATTTGTGAAATCTTTTAATTTCTGCGAGTGTTTTTAAATGTATTTGTACGCCATTTTTTGTAAGGTTCAAATTGTTTTACAGTGTACACCTGATGAAGATATCAAATAAATAGCGAAATATTGAGTTTCTAAGAAAAAACAAAAAATTTTTATTAGAGGCCACTTTATGGTTTATAATCATTTACAAATTTCAGCAAGAGCTTTGCTACTGCTTTGATGAATTGAGACGCCAAATATATAAATATATGGCGAAAGGAGCACAATTCGTCAAACATTCCGTGTACGAATTGGTATCAATAGACTGTTATAATGCTATTTCTGTATGCCCTATGTCTTTAGATAGTTGGGTAGATACAAACTCATACGCGAAAAGCCAGCGAATGTGTCCTGCCATTTCTACTTCTCCAGTGGTAGCAGCAAAAAGCACCACTTATTTTGGTAGCCTTAAACGAAAATGACTGTCGTTACTTGTGTTGTTGAGCTGTATGAAATGTGTAAAAGATTTATAAATTTCAGCAAGAGCTTTACTACGGCTTTGATGAATCGAGATGTCGAATATATAAATAAAACGGAGAAAGGAGCATAATTCTTCAAACATTCCGTGTATGAATTGGCATCAATAGAATGTAGAAAGACAAAAAATTATCACTGGCAAGAGCTAGGGGAAACCGACGCAAAGTTGAATTAGAGGACGATATTGATACTGTAGAAAGTTTCACATATTTGGGAGTAGCATTAAACACGGATGGAGCAGAAGAAACAGAAATTCAAAGAATAATAGTAAAGCAAAACAAAGCCTATTTTTAACTCGCTTATGTGTTTCGTTAAAAACACACACTGGAGATCGAAAATAAAGGTCTTAGAATTTGTTAAACTTTAGAGACTTCGATGTAGTGAAAATGGAGACTGAATGATTGCCGAAAAAAGCCGTAGATAGTAAAATGCAGAGCGCAAGACCAAAAGGAAGGCGACAGAAAAGGTGGGAGGATGAAGTGGCAGCGGATGCGCATAATTTGCTAGCCGTGAGAACCTGAAGAATATCGGCGCATAACCGGTAAGGTTGGAGGCATAGTTTGGAGGAGGCCAAGGGTCGATTTGAGCTGTAGCTTCATTGAAGAAAGCGAGAGGAAAATACAAAGAGAGAAAATATTGTATTATAGTATGGGCCTAAAATGACACCCTATACATTTTTTAATAGTATATTATGCAACTAGCATTTATTGAAGGTCATTATGATGCGAGTATGAGGGATACGACATGAGCCGACATAACTGCCAATTTCATACACTACGAGCATCATAATGGCAATCAAATGCGAGTAGTATACATAATTTTTTTCTACGATCATTCGCAAACAAAAAAAAATATATTCAAATTTATTTATTTTGAAACACAAATAAAGTTAAGTAGTTATATGATTAAATTAAATATGTTGTCGATACATTTATATTTTGAATAAAATAATTATTAAAATTAATTTGAGGCAGCAATCTTATTGCGGTAGTTGATGAAGTTCCTGTCGTCGATTGTGTGGTATGAATTTCCTTATTAATTTGGTTTTATTCGATGGAATATAAAATTTGGGTATCTGTCTTGATTTTGTTTTGAACAAATTTCTCAATACAACTTTCCTTCACCGATGTGAATGTCCATCCACCGTGAAGTTTTAGTGTTTTTATATCACCATCATAATCTACTAATATTATCGCGGAACTGTGATGAAAGCAATGTCCAGTGTATCATGATGGAATAGGTCAATTTAAAAATTTGGCTACGTCTTTTCCCAGATTACCAAATTATTTGATTCCAATATTTTAAACTGTTCTTTTCACATTCTGATAATTTGTAAAAATCTATTGCATTATACAATTTTGTGGCCAAAAATGTATGTATTGTTTTTGCAAGTTTCGTCTTGCAATTTCGTGTGCATTTTTGTATCTCTTTTATCGTTAATTAAAGAGTTGAGTCAAACTCGTAGACACTATTTTGTTCCAATTTCTGTAATTCACGTATTCTGCAAGCTTCCGTGATTTTAAAAATGCAAGCGACTTTTGTTGGTAAATATTTTTGATTAGGGGTTTCTGTGGTAAAGTGATTGATTTCATTCCTAGAGAATTAGGCGAGCGGTTTACCCCTCAAAAGACGCTTAGAAACACAATATACCGACTAAAATTCTTTTTGCATTTCTAATGCACCAAACGTTTTTTATTCGATTCTATATATTTTTTCAAGATGAAATGTATTTTTTTTTTAATTTTTACAAGTGGGCCGGCAATTGTTATTAACAAATAACTAATACAAAAAAGCTATTTCACCGAATTGCTTCGGAATCGAATTTTTCGAAAAATGCTTCCTTTTCGAGTTATTTGCATTTTTTTGTTGAAAAAATGCCTTAATTAGTGATTTTTGGGATTTTTTTTCTAAAAAACTACTAAATGAATTGCAATTCTACAAATAGCTTTATAATCTTTAAACCGTCGAGTACAAGTTAGAATATTTTGACAAGGATAATTTTTTTCTATCTTGCTAAAAACGTGGACCCAAATATTTCGAATATGCCTTTCGAGCAGTCTACTGCTAAGTGTGTACAGCGGTTGCGGCGATACAGGCGTGCGGCACGTAGAAATATTTGTTTAAATTTAAAAAAATAATTCAATACAAATATTACGTACAATTTATTAAAAAAAAAAGATATTTCTAATTATTTTTATATAGACATATTATAATTAAAACAATTAAAATTAATTTTTTACAATGCTATAATAATGTAATTTTTCTTTTAATATACGTGGTGACTATATTATTGAATGTTTTATTACAGTGAAATACATTAAGCAATATATAATTAATTTTTATTGAAAAATATAATAAAATTAAAATATAATATTAATTATACATCGTTTTCATTGTCAATAATTTGAAAATTTTCGTCAACAGCAACAGGATTTCCATCTAATAAGCTGATTTCATTGTCTTCAATAGAGTCGTCTTTAACATTTTTACAATTCTCTGGTGTACATGCACATACTGCGCAGCATTCTAAATTATAGGAAATACAATTACAATTTTTCGTAGAACATTTTCCGGTACATAAGCAGAAATACTTTTGAAGCATATCTAAACTAGTTTCGCCTTCAAAATAATTAAAATCGAAACAATTATTTTCCATTGTCCAACCATGGGTTAATGGATCAAGAGATGAAGTAATATTAATTTTTGCTTGAATCCATTCATTTATTTGCCACTTTGCTCTTAAGTAATGTTGTAATAATGCTGGTTTCGAAGGTGGTAATTTTTCATTAAATGCATTTTTTTTAGCGCCTACAGCACCTCAACCGCTATACACGCTTAGCGGGATACTCTCGAAAGGCATATTCGAAATATTTGGGTCCACGTTTTTAGCAAGATAAAAACCATTTATCCTTGTCAAAATATTCTAACTTGTACACGACGGTTTAAAGATTATAGAGCTATTTGTAAAATTGCAATTCATTTAGTAGTTTTTTAGAAAAAAAATTCCAAAAATCACTAATTACGGCATTTTTTCAACAAAAAAATGCAAATAACTCGAAAAGGAAGCATTTTTCGAAAAATTATCAGGAGAGAAAAAGTGTTTATTTTGATGAGATACACCTAAAAAAATTGATTCCGAAACAATTCGGTGAAATTGCTTTTTTGTATAAGTTATTTGTTAATAACAATTGCCGGCCCACTTGTAAAAATTCAAAAAAAAAAATACATTTCATCTTGGAAAAATATATAGAATCGAATAAAAAAGATTTGGTGCATTAGAAATGCAAAAAGAATTTTAGTCGGTTGATGCTCTGCTTATAGGGGTAAACCGCTCGCCTAAATGTCCTGGCCTTTTTCACTTAATAACCTTCAGATGTTCTCTGAGTCGATAATAAGTATTGTGGTTAACCATATTTACTTATATCCACGTTATGTCCAATGGGATAATATAGAGTAGATGGTCCATAAAGTAGATTTCAATTTTTTTACACATCTCTTCAAAATAAACAAGTAAAACATTTAGTTATTGTTGTTTGTATATTATTTATTTCAGGTGGTGTTCAATTTTCAATATCCTTATCGTGTTCAGACATTTCCTTAAAAAGATTTAATCTTAAAATTTGTCAGTTTAGTTAAATATTGTGAACTGTCAAAGCGTATGCATTTGACTTGACATTGCTCATTGCGTATGTGCCACCTTCTATACAGAAGGTCTTCTCGAGATTCTATTGGTTAAAAATCTATCTGTATCATACTGAAAGTCTGTATCATAATGTAGCCAATTATGATACAGGTATTAAAATTTTAATTGATATATTACAGTAGTATGAGAGTAGAAAAATAATTTTAACTTCATATTTTAAAAACACCATATCAACTAAAATACAGTCCAATGTCTATTGAAAAAATAGTCTATATAATGTGTATAGAAAAATCTTTAAAGTTTTGTTACATTTTTTGTTGAAAGTTTGTTATTTTATGCCAGTTTCGCCTATCTGTGCATAAGAGGGGAAATTGACAGTCTTTAATTCAAACCGGAAATCAGACGATGTACCGGGTTTCTCATTATATTATGAGCCCCACTTATTTTCCTTAATTTCTGTAATATAAAAAAAAGTTTCAAATAAAAATCCACAAGGAAACTAAGTTCCTGTAGTTGGCTGTATACCATATATTAAAAAAAAATTTTCAATAAAATCCTTTATAAAAAGGTATATAAAAAACCCATTTGGGCTATGTTAAATTGACAAAACGTTTTCGGAATAAATATTCCATCATCAGTGTCAGTTTAATACATGGAAATAGCCACTAAATATGGGGGTAAAAACCCTTTAAAAATTGCTAAATGGTTTACCGTTGGATTGGTAACATGGCGACATATGACTCTACATTAAGTTGCAAGTCCTGAGACGGTATGTCTACGAGGACTCTATGGAGTTGCTTTAATAAAGTCCTCGTAGACATACCGTCTCAGGACTTGCAACTTAATGTAGAGTCATATGTCGCCATGTTACCAATCCAACGGTAACTTTACCATCTTAATTATAAACTAGACATAATGTAAACTAGATTTCATTTAGCAATTTTTAAAGGGTTTTTCCCCCATATTTAGTGGCTATTTCCATGTATTAAACTGACACTGATGATGGAATATTTATTATTCCGAAAACGTTTTGTCAATTTAACATAGCCCAAATGGGTTTTTTATATACCTTTTTATAAAGGATTTTATTGAAAAAATTTTTTTTCAAATATAAGTTCTGATTACCAATATATACCATTGTGTAGCATTAGTTTTGTTCTATAATGGCATATGGTACTACAAAAGGATAACCATAGGTGGCTATGCACTGACATTTCAAAATGAAACAATTATTAATTTATTATAAACTGTCAGTCCTCATACCGAAATGGGTTATACTGCAGATGAAAAAGTAGATATATTCTCAATTTATGTAAAATATTATAAAAACAAGCAAGCGGCAAGAAGAGAATATAGGCTGATTTATCCAGATCTGCAGACTCCTGCAAATACATATTTATATAATTATCGTCATGTCATAAATGAAAAAATGTTTGAACGGAAGAAACGTGCTATCGTAGGAAATGATGATGAAGATCTTAATATTTTGCTTTACTTTGAAGGTAAAAATTAAATACTTAAATAATAGATTAAATCCATAATAACATTTTTATTTTAGAAAATTCCGAAACTAGTCTAAACAATGCTATTTACTAATGCATTAGAGAAAAGCCGTGCGACGATACATAGAGTTTTAAAAAAGCACAACTATAAGCCGTACAAAATATTACCGGTACAAGAACTTGCCGATGTTCATAAGAGAAAGCGTTTACAGTTCTGCCAAGACATGCTTACAAATTTGAACAATGATCCTAATTATTTTTATAACATTTTATGGACAGATGAATCAAATTTTTCAACTTCAGGCATTTTTAATAGAAGAAATAGGTATTCGTGGGAACAGAAAATTAATAGAAAAAGAAAAATTAAGCAAATAAAAAAGTCAGAAAGAAAAGCGATAAATGTGTGGTGCGGAATATTTCAAAACAAAATAATTGGAGCATTGTTTTATGATTATAAATTAACTGGGGAATCATATTTGGACACAGATATTACAGAAGCGGATAAGTTATTAAATCAAAATTATACACAAAATCAATTAAATACTTATGATATGGCAACAAGATGGAGCACCGCCACATAATGTCGTAGTCGTTCAAGAACATTTAAATAATCAATTTAATGTGTGGATCGGCAATAAGGGTACCATTACATGGCCACCAAATAGTCTCGACTTAACACCATGTGATAGCTTTTTATGGGGTTTTTAAAAGAAAAAGTGCATTTTGATTCAAATACAAATACTAACACTATCACGGCAAAAGTTCGCGCGGAAATTGAAAATTTAAATGGTCATAATAACACAATATCTGACGCGTTAGAAAATTTGAGACGAAGATATTACTTGTGCATTGATGACAATGGAGGGCACTTTGAGCATCTATTGTAATCTTAAATGTAGTATTGAAAGTCATTAATTTTGTTGACTTTCTTCTAAATATATTTTTTTCTTATCTTAGTATAGTATAGTAGTACCATACGCCATTATAGAACAAAACTAATGCTACACTATGTTATATATTTGTAATCAGGAAATGCAGGCCTACTCAAAACTATAAAAAAATACAGGGTGTCCCATTTGAAATATTGAAGATGCATTTTATTGTGCACTCCCTGTATACAAAATTTGGTCTGTTGCTACACTGTTGGTCGGTACAGATAAAATAATACAACTTTTATTTGAAACTTTTTTTGTATTCCCGAAATTACGGAAAATAAGTGAGGGGTCAAAATATAATGAGAAACCCTGTACGGGCTAAATGAATTCACATTTGGTTTGTTATTATTGCAAAATTGTATATAGCTAATTAAATTTAGTACATTAATATGCGTTGTTTTGTTGTCTTTAACAGCGGATACAGTGGTTTGATGATTAATTTGTTCTTATTAATGGTAGCAAATAGCGTCATTGGTTGGGATAACACGCTAACAAATTATTTTCCCTTTTTTTTAATATCTAGGTTTGTTAATGAACGTCATCTTGTATCATGTTTTTTTTATTGCAAGTTCTTAAAAATCGTATAACAAAAAGACATATAGGCCATTATTTGTCTGTTAAATGTGTCTTTAGTTTATTCTCAAATTTTGGTTCTCTGAGTAGTGACGTATATCTTCTACAAGCTACGTAACTTCTTAACATTAATCTACAACGTATCTTGAAAGCATGATAGTTTTGTCAGGTCTATTAAAAATTTAAATTTAGCTGCACGGAGAAAAACTAAAACGATCAACGCAACAGTGAAGTCTAATTTTAGTCTCTACTATTATTTGGACTATTCTAAATGTTATTCAATTACTTAATTCATCGCATTTTTTAAACTTTGAGGCTCCACTTTATTTACTCAGTGCCTCTCCATTATAGGTTATCATATAATGTAAGTAGAAGGAAACAGTATGTTTTAAACAGTCTTTCTTCTTCCTGCTTTATTAATACGCGCATGCCAGTTTTACTTCAGTTTTTAGGCTGTACTGATGTTGTCGAACCACATTTTTCTCGGGCATCGTATTGATCTTCTTCAGAATGCTAATCTTACTACTCTGTTGTCTGTCATTCTTCCTATACGTTAATTCCGTTTTATTTTTCTTCTTTTTGTCCACAGATTTATTTCTTCTAATCCACATCTCGCTCTTATTTTCTCACTTCGTACTGTGTCTCTTAGCTTTTGGTTTGTTATTTTTCTTAATCTCTTCTATTTTTTAACCTATTGTAACCTTTGTGTTTTGACCGTATCCGCCATTTTTTCGCTGTATGCGTTAGTATTGATCATCCTGCTGTGCTGTTCGTCTTATTCACTTGTTTTTGTACATTTTCTTTCACTTTTCCGAGGCTCGACAATTTGATTTTTGAAAAGATACTGTTATAAAGAGTGAAACCTTTTATTAATGTCAGTTGGTTTTGGCTGTTGTTAATTGTTGTTATTGTATGTAATGTAATTGTAAATATTATTATTTAACTTTTTTTTAAGAAGTGTATAATGGGACGATCATATAAGCCAAATGAAAACAAATAAAGTAGAGTAGTAAAGACGGCGGAAGATGGTTCCCCAATAGGGAGACGATCAGTAGGAACACCACGAAACAATGAAACGACAACTTACTGGAGGCACATTGAAAAACAGACAGACTCATATTTACATCAACAGAAGAAGAAGCAATCTTTTAACTGTTATTATTCCTAATAGTTAAGTTGTAGACATTTCATTCTCAAGATATTCTTTTACATTATTCATTTATCACATGTCTCAAATATAAATATTGTAGTTAACCAGCAGTTTGTTTTCATTTATTTTCCTTATTCCGTTAACAACTATTTGACTACACAAATTTAGCTCTCAAATTTGTCACATCTCCGAATTCACTACTTCAAAGAGTTTCATCAATTATGGACATACAGGGTGGGGCATTAATGCGAGGACGTCCAATTACTCAATTATCTCAGATACTCAGGTAAAAGTTGGAGCACAGATAGGACCATACTTTAAAAATATTTTCAAATATACCGGGTTTCCCATATTAACGGGGTGGAACAAACATTTTTGCACTCTTCTTGAGGTTGTAGTTTTCTCAATATAAGGTTTGGTAGTGTTATACGAGGCAGTTTAAAAGGTCATTAAGTTTTTTATTAATTTCGTAGCAAAATTAACACCCTGTAGAATTGTAGAGATTTGACAGACAAAAAATATATTTATGTTCAAAAGATTTTTAATATAGTCTACTATTGCCTAAAATGATTAAAGTAGCAAAATATTTCAGTTTGATATACAGGGTTGGTCGAAACTTGGAACGAGTATTTTCTGAGTTTTCTTAAATGGAACACCCTGTTATTTTATTGCAATAAAATGTTATTTCATGATACTTTAATATTTATTAAACATTTCCTATACCTAACTGCTTTAATTTGTGAGTTATTTGTGATTTTTTGAGCCAAAAATTAATTGAAACAAAAATTTTTACGTGTTGGTCGTGAGAATATTTAACCAAAATAATGTTTTGAAAAAAAAAACATAATAATCTAGATCGATCCTTAATTTGTTAGTATTAGATAAGATATTCAAATACATAAATAGTTAAGATTGTGGGTGTGTTAAAAATTGATAAAAACACAATATTCTACCTAGTTGGCTCTGTCTTTGACACTAAATTGGCTTAGTTTTAGATTCAGACTATTTTTATAGTTTTTTTTTTGCTTTGTTATTATTATTAAGATGTATGAAAAAGAGTGTGCAAGAGTTTATAAAAAATGTGCTACAAGAACTTATCATCAGCAATTCCCAGATAGACGAACTAAAAAGAGAATCTTTTCAAAATTTACTAGAATAGTTTTAACGGACTGGATATATAAATTACGAAAAATCTGATCGAATAAAAACTATTGTAAATGGGAACAATGTGGAAAAAACTTTACTAAATAATAACAATAATCTTTATAAACATATAAATTATTTTCGTTGGGCTATTTAAGTTTTGTAGGTTGGCTCATATGATATAGCTTTGGGAAATTTAGGTTTGTGTTGTTGGCGTCACTGGTTACTATGTTTTTAGCGTGCAAACATAAGTCAATAATTTTGAGGTTATTTCTCATCATAAAAACTTTCTCGGTAAGTACAAATTACGAGTACTCTTTTTTTATGTATTCTAACCTTTACAACAATCTAACATGATTGTATTTTGACTTATATGGTAATGTTTTTTGTTAAAAACAAGTTTTATTGTTCACATCATGAATTTGAGATATGTGGGGTGAATAGAAACATAGTATTTACCGTGTTCCCATTCACCCCACACATTAGAAATTACTTTTGTTTATCTAATACCTCCAAAGAAGTAAGTTTTTTTTGTCAGTGACAAGTGGTCACAAGGTCACAAGTGTGAAGTAAAGATGCTACACATGACAAAACCTGCAAGAAGCCCTAAATGAAATAAAAGAAGGTATTAGTTACAGACAGTGTTACCTTAAGTATGATATACCTACTAGGGTCTTAAACAGATATATAAAAAATGTTAATACAAAGCAAAAAGGAGGTCAGACCTATCTTGATGAAGATGAAGAGTTAGTTCTCGTTGACAGTCTAGCACTTTGTGCTGACTGGGGATACCCAATAGATTCTCTCACCTTACGGTTAATCGTACGAGAGTATTTGGAGCGCCAGGGCAAAGTTATTTCCAAGTTCAACAATAACACCCCTGATCGGGATTTCTTACTCGGCACAAACAATCACTCTCAAACAGAATATGTCAGAACATCAAAAGGTCGAGGGCAGCTGTGTCCCCTGAGATAATTAATAAGTATTTCGACGAGTTAGAAAGAGAACTTAAAGATGTTTTTTGACAAATTGTGCCAAAGAAAAACATCAAGTTTATATTTTTACCAAGTAATTTCACTCACCTTACTCATCCCCTCGATGTGGCATTTTTTAGACCCATGAAGATTATGTGGCGCAAAATAGTTGAGGAATGTAAAACAGGACCAGGCAGGAATGAATCCACAGTAGCTAAAGACAAGTTTCCTAGACTACTAAAGAAACTGGTTAATAGTCTTTCAGAGGAAAATGCCAAATAAGGGTTTAAAAAATGTTGCATTGTGCCTTTGGATTCCACCAAAGGATGCTGCCTAACTCAGACAATGATAATACCAGACAATCTAGAACACAAACGCTCTTGTCAGGTTCTGTTCGCGTGTAAGGGAATGATGACACCTTTAAGAGTGACAATACTACTCAGAGACAAAAGAAAAAGAAAACAAAAATGAATGTCGGACCGAGAAAAAGTATTATGGCGACATATTTAGAAGAAGAAGAGTTTAAACCTGAAGCAGGACCATCAGGAGTTCAGAACATAGAACTGGATCCGTCAAAAGAAATTTCCAGTCGCACTAAAAAGCTAAGACGAGAATCTAGTGCTTCAGAAAACTATTTTCAAGACAGTGATAAGGAGCTAGTGTTGTCATCTTAACCCTGGAGACTTCTTAGTGGTCAAAGTGTATGTTAAGACCAAGCAATCTTTCAGGCTTTTCGTTACTAAAGTTCTCTATCATCAAGATGGTGGTGACAAAGGAATCTTTTTTAAGAAGGTTCCCCAGGCTTGAAAATTTTCCGAAACTGAAATGAAAGCATTTTCTAAACCCGATGATATTATAAGACAGTTGTCTGTATGCATAAACGTGAATCCCTCGTCTCGGTTTAAAAACATGATTAGTTTTAACAATGATCTTAGTAATTTGTGTTTATATTAGCCGACCTTAAAAGTGTATTTTTCATTTCAACAATAAATTTTTCCAATAAAACAAACTTTATATTTATATGTGTATATTACTTTACACCTTATACACTTTTTACCTGTTCCTATTGACCCTACAAATGTATGAATAGGAACACCAGGTTTTGATTTTTTTGTCATTAGAGTATTAACTTTCTAAATTTTTAACACCTGAATATCAAAAGAGGAAGGTAAGACCAAAGTAACAATGTATAAGTTTTATGTTTGCAACATGTGTTAGAGGTTTTTTTTTTAGTTGAACGTTGGAAACCGTTCCTATTCACCCAATTTTACGGTACTCAACACTCAACTTTTAATTTACATTACATTTTCACTCATAATATAATCATTAAATGTTAGGGCTGAAATTCCCGGAAATAATGTCATAGGATCTTTCTTTTTCGAGGAGCAAGTAAACGGAAAAATGTATCTACATTTTTTGGTCAACGAATTTCTGGAATTATTTTAAGTAGTACCGTTAAATATACGTGAGATATTGTGGATATGGAAGGAAAGTTGTTTTACCATGATCTCCATGGTAAAACAAGCTAGATTTTATTTTCAGGGGTTTAAATAACATATATGCTATATCAAATACTAGCCTGGAGAGTTCGGCCCTGATAGCGATCAAATCTACCAGGTTATGAGCTGTCCCGAAATATAGTCATTTTAAATGGTAAAAACAAATCATAATTTAATATTTTATACCTCTAGTACAAATTTGAGTGCATTAGTTAGTGCTGACAATATTATCTCAAGTGAGTAGCACTTCTTTTCGTATTATTTTTGTAACAACAAAATAACCTTTAAATATTACTTACGTAAAGAGATAACCAAAACTCCAGTTGGGTCTTGACCAGTTTTTTGGACCGGCCACAGGGCGGGCTCAACTTCTGATCAAGAAAATTAATAAAATGACTTCATACAACAATAATACTACACACAACTCCACTAAACACAGTTACTCAGATGTCGTAAATTATTTTAAACATCCAACAAAACAACAAACAATAGTCATATCCAGCATTGGAGGTACAAAAATCCATGATTACGTTGTATCTGTTGGATCACTAGTTGGTCCAATTAATGTACTTTTTGCCTCCAGAATTGCTAATAATAGGATATGCATATACATCTCTTCAAAAAACACTGTTGATGCTTTTATTCATTCTTATAAATATATCGAAATAAATGGATGTCAAGTCGAAGTAAGAAGATTAATTTCTTCAGCCCAGAGACTTCTAATATCTAATGCATGTCCTACAATCCCAAACGAAATAATTGAACAAGAATTACAAATACTTGGTATTCACACTGTATCCAAAATGACTTTGCTTCAGTAGGTATGTTTGAAAGTGAGTACAGTCATGTTCTGAGCTTTAGAAGGCAATCATTCATTACACCTCTGGAAAATATGTCTATTCCTGACTCTTTTACCATAACTCATGATAATACTTCCTACCGGGTATTTCTCTTCATAGACGGATTCACTTGCTCCAAATGTAAAACCATTGTTCATCAAGAATCAGAATGCGCTCACATTTCATACCAGAATAATTCAACTACCCTCTTGGATTCAACTTAAACCACATCGTCGTTATCTAAACCTAATAAACCTGATGATAAAATATATCAATCTACGGAAATCGACCTCATCCAAAACATATCTAAAGATAATTCAAACACTTCGTCTTCTACTTCCAAAACAACATCACCATCTGTAAATAACACTGAAAATACTACTGAAATCGACCTCATCCAAAACATATCTAAAGATAATTCAAACACTTCGTCTTCTACTTCCAAAACAACAGCACCAGCTGTAAATAACACTGAAAATACTACGACACCAGAAACACCAATAACCTTAAATAATACAGTCAATTCTAAACAGCTAAAAATACATAACATATTATCTCCTGATATTAACGAAGATAACCCAAAAACCGACTCATCCGTTTTTAATACCCCTAAACAATATAAACCAAAAAAGAAACCCAAAACTTCTTCCAAAACCCCCGCGAAGATGTCATTCACTCCTTAGAATCCATCAAAGACAAAATCGAAAATAGATCACCTCCATTTATACTAAATTTCAATGAAATATGTGATTTTATGAAAAATGTTTTAAATTCTCATAACCCTGAAGTAACTTCTAAAGATTACTCCAATGAACCAGAGAAACTAATTCAGAACCTTAATTTTTTTTACTGTTACACACAAAATTCTATGTTAAGAAATAATATCACCCGACTAAAGAAAAAAATAAACCCTAACCCTTCTTCAGCTGACGAAACTGACGAATCATCACTAGTTAAAGGATAATCAAGGGATGACTAATTCATTTATAGTGCAATGAAACATAAATGGTTTTTATACCCATTATGAACATTTAAAACTACTAATCGGCGAGCTTTTCCCTTTAATTCTTTGTCTTCAAGAAACCCACTTCAAACAAAATAACATAAATTTAAAAAATTTTCAATGTTTTAAAAAAAAATCAAATAGCTCAACAAGCTGGAGGTGGAGTAGCTATTTTCACCAGAGCTGATTGGGAAGCTAAACCGATCGCGCTAACTACTAATCTTGAAGCTGTAGCAGTCTCTATTACCTATCACATTTATTTAACACACCCTAGTAATCTAGATATGCACGAATTAAATAATCTTATAGACCAAATTCCACATCCTAAATTAATTTTAGGAGATATGAACTGCCACCACCCGACATGGGGAAGTCACAAAACTGATTAATACGGTAACTTATTGAAAAACCTAATTGATTGTTCTGATTTATTGTTGCTTAATACAGGGAATCCAACTAGATTTAATTCTTATAACGGCTCATTTTCCGCCATTGATATATCCTTATGCAGTCAATTACTTTCAACTGCATTGTCATGGAACACTTTGAACTCATTATATAATAGTGCCCACTTTCCAATTTCTATAACATTAAATCACATTCATCCCCTTGATTTCCCAACATATCAGTCCTGGAAATTAAAAAATGCAAATTGGGTATCCTATCAATCCTATATCAATACTAATCTTGAAAACTTCTATTTAAGCAATGATATAAACAGTGTTATATCACTTGTTTAAATAATATTATAATAGAAGCAGTTTTAGAAATATAGGAAAGACAAAATCCTGTAAAAGGCAACCCGTACCTGGGTGAAATAATGAAATTGCAAAAGCACTCTCATCTTGTAAACATGCCTTTAATAAACTTAAAAAACATAATACAGACGAAAACTTACTTAATTTTAAAAAACTCAGAGCTGACTTAGGATATCTTATGAAAAAAGCAAACAAGATACTTGCAAAGACTACGTATCGTCCATAAATTCATCAACATTTTAGGCATATCAATGCATTAACATATAATAATGAGATCATCACCTGTAAACAAGCTATTGGTGAAACTTTAGCCGAAGTTTACCAAGAAAATTCTAGCGACCAAAATTTAACGCCAGAATTCTTATTACATAAGCGAAATATAGAATCCTTCGAAATCGTTGATAAATAATCTGGTGATCCATTAAATGCTACTATAACTCTTCAAGAACTAGAATACTCTATTGTAAACTCCAAAAATACATCCCCAGGTCAAGATGATATTCCACCAATATTTATAAAACACCTACCTTTCAGAGCAAAAATAATATTATTAGATTTATTCAATACCTGTTTTTGAAAACATAAATTTCCAAAACTCTGGTCTCAGGCAATAACTTTTCCCATTATTAAACCCAATAAGCCCAAAGATATACCCTCATCGTACCGTCCTATTTCTCTCACATGCAGCATGTGCAAAATACTGGAAAAAATTTTAAATCTCCGTCTAACATGGTATTTAGAAACAAAAGATCTCCTTACCCCATTTCAGAGTGGTTTTCGCAAGGGATGGTCTACATTGGATAATCATATTTCACTACAAACCTCAATCAATGAAGCCTTTGCAAACAATCAGAAGTTAATTGCAATACTCTTTGACATAACCCAGGCTTTTGATAGGACATGGAAACACTCTATATTAGCAACACTTAATAATTATGGAATTCAAGGTAACATGCTTGCTTTTATAAACAATTTCTTATCACAAGTTCTTCAAAAATGCTAGATAATGGAATCCCTCAAGGATCCAGTTTAAGTCCAACCCTATTTTTAGTAGCTTTTAATAGCATCTTAAATGTAATTAGAGCTCCTATTAAAGCTAGCATTCACGCGGATGATATTGTTATTTACACCAAATCTAATAACCTAGTTTCAGCAACAAATATATTACAACTTATGTTAAATCGACTTCAAAACTGGGCATTACAAACCGGATTCAATTTTTCTGCAGAAAAATACGTAATTTTTAGTAAAAATAACACTCACCATACAATTAATTTAACATTAAATGATTTACCTATAAAGCAGCCAACGGAAGTAAGTTTTTTATGCCTAACTTTCGATAAAAAATTAAATTGGAATGTGCATATTTATAAATTACAACAAGCATACCAAAACCGGTTAAACATACTTAAAATTCCATTATCTTGTAAATTTTGGGGTGCCGACTGTAAAACATTAATTACCCTTTACAAATCACGTATTAGAAGTCAATTATATTACGTTTGCTTATCTTATGGAGCTGCAAGCAAAACTGCTTTAAAAAAACTAAATAGTATACAATCTACAGCTTTGAGATTAGCACTGGGTGCCTTCAGAACTAGTCCTATTAGTAGCTTACAAGTTTTAGCGAGGGAATCACCTCTGTATATTAGACGCCAACAACTATCCCTAAACTATATAGGGAAAATATCAGCAGAGAAACAACATTCAGTATTCTCCCAAATTGGCCATTCCAGTATTGGTTCTACAAAACTAACTAAAAATAGTGCTCCCCTTATAGAACGAATAATATCTTCCAACTTTGATATGGATAAGCTAAATCGATCTCTACATGTCAGTGTAAATTTTCCTCCATGGACAATCCAACCACTTACCATTGACTTAACCCTCACAAAATACCCCAAATCAAAGTTGCTTACGTCAAATCTCAACTACATAAATTTTCTGAAATTATAAAATTGTATTGAATTGTGATGTACTGCATTATATTAAATATAAAATACCAGATTGTGAAGGATGGGATATGAACTCCGATCATTCACCCATAATTCTAACCATGCTGAAAACAAAAGTTAAAGGGAATAACTACCCTAAAGAAATTCGTGAATTAATAAGAGAAAAAAGAAAACTAAGAAGAAAATGGCAGCAAACGAGAGCCCCTCGAGACAAAACTAACCTAAACAATGCCAGCCAGCAACTTAAAAGAGATAAATCTTATCTGGAAGAGCTAACAAATGACAGCAGCACAGAGTACTCGCTTTGGAAAGCTACAAAAAGAATTAAAAGGCCAATATTACATTCTCCTCCAATAAAACTGGAAGACGGTAGTTGGGTCGGAAATAATCAGCAGAAGGCAGAGAGATTTGCCACTCATCTAGAGAACACATTTAAGTTGCAAGTTGACCAAGACGATGACCAGGATTGGCCCGAACCAAAGCAAATAGATGAGAATATCAAGCCAACTTCCCCAAAAGAAGTAGCTGAGTTAGTTAAAGAACAAATCGACCCAAATAAAGCACCAGGTTATGACCTCATTACCGGAAGACTGCTGAAAAATCTACCAAGAAAAGCTATTGTGAAATTAACAAATTTAATAAATGCTGCCTTTAGACTACAATATGTTCCAGATTTATGGAAGATAGCTGAGGTGATCATGATACCAAAGCCTGGGAAACCCCCCAAGGAGGTGACATCATATAGACCAATATCACTCCTACCTGTGATGTCCAAGGTATTTGAAAAACTCCTCCTGCAAAGAATCCTACCAATAATTGAAGAAAAGAAAATAATTCCAGATCATCAATTTGGATTTACAAATAAGCATTCGACAATTGACCAGGTGCATAGAATAACTGCTATAGTTGAAAGATCATTAGAGAAAAGAAAAGTCTGTTCTGCAACCTTCCTAGATGTGGCACAGGCGTTTGATAAAGTCTGGCATAAGGGTTTGATACATAAACTTAAATCATTCATGCCTAAACAATATTCAAATATATTACAATCATATCTAGCGAACAGACATTTTAGAGTTAAACAAGAAGATGCATACACTGATCTCAAGGATATTGAAGCAGGTGTTCCACAAGGGAGTGTATTGGGTCCAGTCCTATACCCAATATACACGTGTGATATACCTGAACTAGAAGACGACACCATAGCTACCTTCGCAGATAACACTGCTTTCTTAGCGGTAAGTGACACCGTCGAAGAAGCTACAGAAAAACTACAAAATTCAATGAATAAAATCCATGAATGGACCAAAAATGGAAAATTAAGCTGAATGAGAATAAATCAGTTCATATAAATTTAACCAATAAGAGAATTAATAATATTCCAATTAGAATAAATGATGTCTAAGTGCCTATTGCAACATCAGCAAAGTACTTGGGGATCACTCTTAATGCGAAACTTCGCTGGAAAGTTCACGTGAAGAAGAAAAGAGAAGAACTAGGCATCCGCTACAAGAAAATGTATTGGTTGATGGGAAGACATTCCTCTCTATCCATAAATAATAAACTCCTAATCTATAAACAAATACTGAGACCAGTATGGACCTGTGGCTGCCAACTCTGGGGCTGTGCCAAGCCTAGTAACATCAAAGTAATCCAGATATTCCAGAATAAAGTGCTGCGGAACATCGTAGATGCGCCTTGGTACGTTAGGAACAACGAACTTCACCGGGACCTCAAGATGGAAGACGTCAATCAGATAATCAAGAAATTTTCAGGGAGCCATGAACAACGACTCCATCATCATGTAAACGTCGAGGCTATCCAGCTCCTCGACAATACGAACCTAGAGAGAAGGCTCAAAAGAACAAAGCCTTTTGAACTGGTATAATGAGTGAGTGAAAAGCAGAGTAAAGTGTTGTGCGAGTATGCATGCTAAATTTAATGCTAGTTATTAGAAATAATAGGAAAGATACTAGTGAGTAGACACCTAATTTTAAGATTTCATTAGTAATTTAAGTTAGAAACAAATTGATAATTGGTCTTACTGACCAAATTTTAATGTAAGTACACTTCTGTGTCTTTAGTAAAAAAAAAATATTAAATATTTCCTTTTTTATAACTGCCGCTAATAACTTTTGCCGCTAATGATTTTATTTGTTTATATAAAGAAACCATTTTTAAGAAATATAAAAAATCATGTACATTATATAAAACTTTTATAAAAAATTATAAAAAAATGTGCCCCTACCTACTAAGTGACGCAGTTAAATAAATTTACAGTTCCCAGGAACTTAAACTTCTCAATTTGGACACAAACACATACACTTAAAACACAAATTTGGTAAAACCAGTAAATAATCCAATTTTTAACGCAACGTTCACTTAGACTTCAATAATTTATAAACATTTATTTAACACTGAAACGTTTAGGTAAAAAAAATGACTTATTTCAATGCGGTGTCTTATTAGGAAAGATGACCGCAAATATTTGTCATATCAAACTTTGCGGGATGATTTCATTAACAAATCCGTTTCCAATTTTCTAACAATTATCACACATTTCCTAAATGGACTAATTTATTTAAACTACGCTTTATTGAAATCAGTTTAACGTATATTATCAGCAAGGCTAAAAAAATATAATTATATAATTAATGCTAGAATAGTAATAAACCGTAGAATATAGATGTGCTAGACATGGTAATGGCAAATATATTAATAATAAAAAAGTCTTAAACTTTGTGATTTATTTAACTCGATTGTCGTTGGTATGAGTATCGTGATAATGGTAGAACATATATTTACGTTAGTTAATATAAACTCCTGGACAATATTAACGACTTACTCATTGTAAATGATAAAATTCACCTAAAAACATTTATTAGTAAATTATAATGAATTAATTTGGTAACGTGTCCAAAAGCTCATTCTTATATTTTGTCCAATTTCTTGTGTAACAAATTCAAACCTAAATAGCGACTCTCTATTGCAGATACGAGGCACGAAGAAAGACTAGGAGCAATGATCGCGAAACTCCATCAGTTGATTTGTCGGAATAATAGGTGTCTTTAAGTCTGTATATAGTGTATATATAGTCTTGGTGTACACTGTGAATGGTCCTGTCCATCCCAAGATGCTCATCTTACTTTGTATATGTAAAGGGTGTTTTTTTAAAGGTATAGAAATGTAAGTTGGTAACACTTTTTTAACTGTTGGCCATTTTGACAGCTGTCAAGTGATTTATATTAAGTTTGGTTTGGCATTTCAGCATGAATAGACTTGACGCCTGAACAAAGCTTCCAAATTGTACAAATTTATTTTGAAAATTGTGGTTCTGTTTGAAATACATATAGCGCACTACGTCCATTTTATCTTCTTCTTCTTCTTCAGTGCCTTATACGGTCTGGATGTTGGCGATCGATCATCAAGGCTATCATGGTTTTGTTGACTGCTCTGCGAAACAGCTCCCTGGAGGTCATCCCAAACCATTGTCAGCGAGATACGACAAGATACGACGGCGTCCCAGTCTACTCCTGCCAAATACTTTACCCTTTATAACGAGTTGAAGAATTCGATATTTTTCTTTGTTTCGTATCACGTGGCCGAGGTACTCAAGCTTACGTTGTTTCACTAAATTAAGCACTTCTTTTTCTTTTGTCATGCGCTGTAGGACCTTAACCTTGGTGACATGGTCCACATACGATATTTTTAGTATCCTCCTGTAGATCCACATCTCGAAGGCTTCAATCCGCTTTTCAGTAGCTTGCGTCAGTGTCCAGGCTTCAACTCCATATAGTAACACTGGAAGAATGTAGCATCTCACTATCTGCATCTTGGTTCCCAAACTGAGATCACTGCAGCACAGCAAGGATCTCAACTTGATAAATGTAGACCGTAACATTTTAATTCTTAATGACTTTAGTTTTCTTAATATTAAGGTCTAGTGCGTATGTTACGCTCACAGTTCTCACTCGGTCTAGTAAGGCTGGTAGATCATATATGCTAGTTGCTAGTAACACAGTGTCATCGGCGTAACTGATATTATTGATGTATTCACCGTTCACTCGGATTTCCATCTCTAAGTTTGTGAGGGCTTCAGTAAAAATTTTCTCAGAGTATTTATTGACAAGAGTCGGCGAGAGCCCACAGCCTTGCCTTACTCCTCGCATGATCTTCACTTAGTCGGTCAGCTGGTCTTCAACCTTGACTTGAGCACGCTGGTTCCAGTATAAATTCATGATGATCCGAATGTTTTTCTCATCCAATCCTACTCATTGTAGGGCGGCAACCACCTTTTGGGAACTCGCTGGACAGTCAAGCATTCACGTTAACTACACTAGCAATTTGTACACTATTGCAGGCTTCACCAGCTTCCACAAAAGCACAAATATCAATATCCCTGTTTTGACGCTTCTCATCGACAGGTCTAACACGTGGTTCATTACCTTCATGACACTTTTTATAACTGTTTACACATCCCGAAATTTAAAAATATTTAATGGTATTTTTAACTATTGTAACACTTGGTGAGGGTATATTTTTAAAGGCAACAATAAATAAATTAATTACTTCACGTATCGAATGACCCTGAAAGTACCATGTTACAAGTTACACTTTTTCTTGGACGGTTTACAACGTAATACTTAGGCTTTTTTTAATTATTTATTTATTCTTTTAGAACTTTGCAATTTTTAATGTTAGTGTGACTATTACAACAATTCGTACCTACTGTGAAATGAGTATAGAGGTGGAAACGTGTAACATGTCACAGCGATTGCCATCGTGTTGTATGGTCATGAAAACAATGTCGTAATCTGTATGTATTAAGGTCCTTGGAAATTTTGCAATAGAGCCTACTGCACCAACAAGTCAAGTATCTGCAATGACAGGACTTTCACATGAGTCGGTTAGAAAGGTGTTGAAATTACATAAGTTTCACCGGTACAAAACACAAATCCTTCAAGAACTAGGCGATGATGATTCAGGCCGACGAATTGAGTTTTGTGAACTCATGACTGAAATAATTAGCATTGAAACGAGAATGTTAAAAAATATTTGTTTCACTGATAAATGTACTTTTAGGCTGAATGGTAATGTAAATAAACAAAACTGTCGGTACTGGAGTGATGCGAACCCGCATCGATTCAGAGAAGGTCATACTCAATATTCTAAAAAACTGAATATTTGGGCAGGAATATTAGGCGATGCTATAATTGGCCCCTTGTTCATACCAGACAATTTGAGTGGCGACATTTATCTCGATATGCTGGAAAACATTATCGAACCTTTAATTGTACATGAATTAGATAACCAAAGGGACGATCAAGGCAACCTAGCTCTAGACGAAGATTTGCTGCACTTCCAATGGAGCACCTCCGCACTATACAGCTCCAGTTAGGCACTGGTTGGATACTAATTATCCGAACAAATGGATTAGAAGGAAAAGTCTTATTGAGTGGCCACCGAGGTCACCAGACTTACCCCTACCTGACTTTTTTCTATGGGGTTACCATAAGTCAGTTGTTTATAAAACTCAACCTGCGTGGCTTGAGGAATTGAGAAAAAGAATTACGCAAGCACGTCGCGCTATTACTAGAACAACATTTGCCAAAGTTCGTATATAATTTGAAAATATGCTGTATTATTGTTTACAAAATAACGGAACTTACTTTGAACATTTACTTAGTTAACATTTTTAACAAATTTGTAGTTTAACAAAAACCTTGTTAAATTTTCCATTTATGGCAAAGTTTCACAATTATTGCTTCAGCCTGTATAATTAATATTTATACCATTGAATAGCATTTTTTTTTAGTCTTGTTAAAGATATATCGAAAGTATGGATTTACAGTTTAAACTTTTTTGGTTGTGGTGGGAGGGGTCTAGGGGGTTGATGAGGGTGAGTTCTCTTTCATGTCATTTTAGTTTCCCCTTACTTTTCTAGAAACAGTTTCAAGCATTTTTCGACATCAGCTTTTGTTCGTGAGATATAGCCGATTGTAAGTTTTAAAATTGACACACTGTATATGGATTCTCTATTAAATGTGCCATACTCTATCTGATCAATTTCATGTAATTTTCTCACTAGATTATATTAGTCTCTGTTCTATTATATTTGATTATACTCCAGTCCATTTTATTCGGTTATATGATGTACGACAATTTATATTTTAGACTAATTAAACAAATTTTTAAATATTAGATAAATATCATAACAAAAAGTGTGCAAGCAGAACTCACAATATAGTCAAATAATGTTGAAGGAGATGTACAATCATAATAGATATTACAAGTAGGATAAATTTTATCAGTTAAAAATATAACATTCTTTCTGTAACCCTTAATTTAGTGTTTTCTGTATTTTTTTATTAACAACTGTGAAAAGATTAGTTTATTTGGGTGACTACTTTAATATGAATAATTTAGTACACTTAAAAATATTGTTTTCGTGAATTGTTAATAGTTTTGAAACATACTGTATCAGAATAATTTTTCAAAATAAAATAAATATTTTCAGTTAATTTGCAATTAAATTAAAATGATTAAATGTAGTTGCTTTTTAAACAATTTCAGTACAAACGGCTGATTTCCATATAGAAACAAAAAAATCAATAAGCTTACCTGTTGAGCAAAAGTTACAACCTTTTCGAGTAAAAGAGAAAAACGAAGATAATAATGGAAATACGCAGATGTAACGTTATATTTGGATCATTCACGGCAATATACCGAACTGCACATTTTCCTATTTACAAAAATATGAACCAGATAAAAAATTAGACTTTTTAGAAAACCTAATAGCATATATTCACTTCAGTCGCGACGGGAAATGCTGAGTGAGCTGGGAAATTGGAAAAGCGGGAGCTGTTGCATGAGCGCATGTACGAAAATAATGATCATATCAGTGCCCGTGATGAGAGACGGTCCATCGCTAATTTACCGATAAAGTTGGAGTTAATCAAACGTGTCCTCGATTATTTTGCATATTTCCCCGTTTTGTACACAACTTGGATGATTAATCAACTTGTTGGCAGATAGCAGTTCATTTATTTCAACATAAAATATTTGTCACATATTTTTATATGTAACCAAATTAAATATAGTTTTTCGTATAAGGTATCTCTCCCTTCTATATGTTAATTTTTTGAATTATGTAGTGATATTATGTCTCTACTATTAATATTATAAATTCATAGATATATGTTGTAGATTAAAAATAGTTCAGTTAAGTGAACAAGATTGCACTGAAATAATGATAATGATGATCGGTTATTGTGAACGTGTGTGATAACTCATTAAAACGTGTGTAATATTTTTAATGATTTGTATCTTAAAATAAATCTCATATCACGTTCAACGGTTACTCAAATATTGCAACGTTTTAATGCAACTGAGATTTGCCAAAATCTGAAAGACCACGAACCGCAACAAAAAAAGTTATTGAACAAAACATTGCAATTGATTTCTAGAAGCCCTTAAAACTTCCACAACAAATTTGGCACTAAACCATAGTATAAGTCGGCGTTCTGTAAGAAAAATATTGAAAATTGAAGAGTATCTCCGTAAAAAAAAACAATTTGTTTTAACAATTGTCAGACGATGATTTTGACCGACTGATAGAGTTTTGTGAGCGACTGATGAACATTTGTAATGACTTTGAACATTTTGCAGCTAATGTAGTGTTTTCCTATGAGGCAACTTTTGGTTTAAATGGAACATTTTACCGCCATAACTCTAAGTATCAGTCAAATTAAAATCCTTATTGAATTCATGAAGCACATACCCAACATTCAAAAAAGAAATGTTTTTATGGGAATTGACCAAAATAGAAACTTGACTGGTGATATCCAAATTATTTCTCCACTTTAACAGAATTGTGAGTCACCAAAAGATTTTTGGTTTCAACAAGACAGTGGTCTCCCCACTGTTATCGATAGATTAGAGATTTTTTAAATGCGAATTTTTCAAATCGATGGATTAAACGTAGGGAATTCATAGAGAGTTAATCTTTGGGCGTCCTCTAATTTTGCTATAAAAAGTTATGCTGCAAGATACCAACAAAACAGTAGGCCACACTAAAGAAATAGCGGAACTGAACAGAAGAATAAACTAAAGAAACTACTAGAAGAAATAAATAAGGAGATTAAAACAGAAATAAAAGAGCTGAAAACAGAAATGAAGGAAGAAAATAAGGAGATCAGAAGATATATAAATGAAGTTAAAGAAGAGATAAAACTAAATAATGAAGAAATAAAAACCATAAAGCTGGAAATAGAAAGGGTGAAGAAAGAATGGACAAAAGAGAAAGAACAACTGAAAAGAGAAAACGAACTAACCAAAACCGATAACAAAAAGATAACGGAAGAATTAAATGATCTAAAACACTCATTGGAAAGATTAGACAAAGAAAAAAGAAAGAAGAATATAATCATTAGTGGAACAATCATATACATAGAAGACCCAAAAACATTGAAAGAAGGAATGACTACTATGTTAGAAAATCATCTTGAAGTCAAAACTAATATTAAAAGAGCACAAAAAATAGGCACAAAAACATGCTTAATTGAACTAGAAAGCGAAGAAGAAAAAACAACAATCTTAAGAAACAAATACAAACTTAAGAATATGAAGACCAAAAAAATATGGATTACAGAGGATCTCAAAAAAGGAGAGAGAGAGAAAATGAAAGCTTTAAGAGATAAAGCAAGAGAAATGAGGGAAAATGGAAAAATGGTCAAAATAGGATACAATAAAATCAGAGTAGACGGCAAGGAATGGAGATGGTGCTATAAAGAAGAAAAAGTAGTGGAAATAGAGAGTTCAAAAAACTACCAGAGCAACATAAAAAGAACCAAGGAGAGGTCAAGCAACGAATAGAGAAAGAAGGATTACAAAATAAACCGGACAATGATGCTAAATGTTTAGTTTTAAGTAGTAATAGGAATAGGATTAGAAATGTAAATGATAAGTATTAGAAATATGACTTGTGATAGGAATATGGGTATTAGGCATACTAACAGTAGTGATAATATTATAGTTAGGGGGAATATCAAAAATGGGCATAGCATTAGTAATGAAGGTAGGGAAAAATTAAATATTAGCGTTAAGAATAAAAACGGTAATAAAATAAATAAAGGATATAATGTTAATACAAAAACCAGGGAGCATGAAATCAACGTTAACACCAATAATGGAGAAGAAGAATACAGTAATAAGGAAAAACATCTTAACAAGACAAAGCATATAGGAATAGCCTATATGGACATATGGAATGTGACATCTCTGACCGGCAAGGAAATAGAAGCTACGGAAGAAATGGAAAAAATGAAGGTACAAATAATGGGAATAAGCGAGAAAAAAAGATAGGGAAAGGACACATCAATATTAATGAGAAATATAGTCTATATTATTCCGAAGTACCACAGGGTCACAGAGCAAAAGAAGGAGTCGGTATAATAGTTAATAAAAGAATAGAATCAAGAATAACAAACTACGAAGCAGTATCATCTAGAATAATCACAGCCCAAATAGAACTAAAAGACAAGATGGGAATAATACAAATATACGTATCAACAGAAGGTAATGAAGAAGAGATAATGATAGAATTCTAAACGCATTAGACAAATTAAGAGAGACAAGAGAAAAAATAATAATCTTAGGCGATTGGAATTCAAGAGTAGGTAAGGATATTAACAGGGGATTAGGATGCATTGGACAATATGGGGAAGAAACATTAAATAGAAATGGAATTAAAATGCTGGAATTCTGCCAAACCAATGACCTGATAATAGGAAACACATTCAGTGAACAAACCATTAACGACAAATATACATTTGTTTCTGAAGAGAGAAATGCAAAAAGCTTAATCGACTATATAATCTATACGAAACACCTAGAACAAAACATAAAAAACATCTTAACGAAAAAGGAACCCGAACTGTCTACACAACACAGGATGGTCACTGCAAAACTGGAGGATGAAAAAATGGGGGAAGTGGAAAGAAAAGAGTACAAGAAAGTAAATGTAAACAAACTAAAGATAAAAAGTGTGCGAGAATTTTACATGGAGGAAACTAACAAAAGACTGAGACAAATAGAGTGCCAAAAAGAAACATGGACAATGGAAGAAAGATGGAATACATACAGTGAAGTATTAAAGATAACAGCAACTGAAGTGTGTGGAATCAAAAAATATAACAAACAGTTGAAAAGGACAAGATGGTGGAATAAAGAAGTGAAGACAGAAATAAAAAAGAAGAAAATAGCATGGAAAAATACATCGAAACGGGATTAGAAGAAGATAAAGAAAAATACTATAGGCAGAGACGATTGGCAAAAAAGATAGTCACACAAGCAAAAGCAAAAACATGTAAAGAATTTGGAGAAGAACTTCAGGAAGAATATATAACAAATAATAGAAACTTTTGGACGACAATACGACACATAAGGCAGGGAAAACAAAAGGAAAATAAAACGCAGTAAGAGATACTTCAAACCAAATACAAATAAGCCCAGAACAAATAGCTAGGGTATGGAAAGAATATTATGAGAAAAAATTTGATACCGAAGTGATAAAGGAAGACAATATAATCAATGAAGGCGAAGAAAACACAGAGCCAGAGCAAATTAGTAGAGAAGAAGTAATAGAAGGATTATCAAATATAAAAATAGGCAAGGCAGGTGAAGATGATGAAATTGAACCGGAAATGGTAAAATACGTGGGAGAAGAAGGAATAAACTGGCTATGGAAAATATATAAAGAGGCGTGGGAAAAACAAACAATCCCTAAAGACTGGCAGAACAATATCATCGTGCCAATATACAAAAAAGGAGAACATGTAAACTGCGACAACTATAGAGCAATATGTCTGTCATCGGTATGCTTTAAAATATATACGAAAATAATAGAGAAGAGACTGAGACGAGAAGTAGAAATGGTATTGGGAGAAGAACAAACGGCATTTAGACCGGGAAAACAGACAAATGACAACATATATATCATCAAAATAAACGTACCTAATGCATTGATAAAAATTATAGAAAGTACTTACAAAGAGGTAAAAGGAAGGGTACAAATAACAGGGGAAAGATCGGAAGCATTTAATTGGAAGAGAGGTATTAAACAAGGAGATAGTCTCAGCTCTTTGCTATTCATAATAGTAATGAACGAATTGATAAGAAACACTAGAGTCAGAACTAATCAACTACTGACAATAATAGGTTACCGCAGATTACAACCGGTAACAATAGAGTCCTTAATGTATGCAGACGACATAGTACTAAGAGCAGATTCCGAGAATAAAATGCAGAAACTAATGGATATATGGGTAGAACAAATAGAAGAACTTAAAATTGAGATAAACGAGGAAAAAAGTAAGATAATGATAATCAGCGGCAAAGGAGATAAGGAAGATAATCAAATAAAGATAAAATGTAAAAACTCAGAATTGGAAATAGTAACAACTTACGAATACCTGGGAAGTATAATAACTAATGACGAAAAAATAGACTGGGAAATAACAAATAGAGCAAAGAAATTAAACAAGCTATATTATGCGTTAGCCCCAATAATGGGAAAAAGAGAACTTGCACGAGAAATAAGAATAAAAATATATAACACAATAGTGATACCGACTGTGCTCTATGCAAGTGAAAACTGGACAATTCTGGAAAAACATAAGAGCAGGATAAACGCAATGGAGATGAGACATCTAAGAAGGATAGTTGGAAAGACAAAATGGGATAGATTAAGCAACGAGACTATTAGGAGAATGGCCAACCAGGAACCGATAATGCACAAAATAGCAAAGAGACAAATGAACTGGTATGGGCATCTGATGAGGATGTAATCCAATAGAATAGCAAGAACAATTTATGAAGCAAGACACATCGGAAAAAGAAAGAGAGGCAGACCAAGAAAAAATGGACACAGCAAGTAGGAGAGGCGGGAAAACTTAAACAAAAATTACTCGAGGAATTAAAAATAATGGCAGGAAACAGAAAAGAATGGAAGAGGTGGGTAAATGGAAATTAAAATAGCTAGCCCAAATCCGACACCCTGATAGGGTAAAAGGAAGGGGAGAAAGAAAGAAAGAAAGAAAGAAAAAACAGAAGAATAAAATTTATGTGCACCAGAGATAAAAACAACCATATAAATAATGTGTGTCAAGAACTGGAGCAACATGCAAACCACCATGAAAATCATGAACCATTTAAAAAAGTTAAATATATCAAGCCATTCAAGACCATAATGGAGAAGTAAAAGCCGACGTAGAGAGCATTGCAGGGACATGGAAAAATTACTGCTCAAAATTTTACAAAGACACTTCAAAAGATGCATCAGTCTCAAAACACAATCAGAGATTGCATGTTTCTTGTGTTGCAGAATCCACCTTAAAAGAAATGCATTTTAGTTACAACAAAATAAGTGCAGTTTAATATTGCAGACAATACAACAGAATTCTTCCAAAAAAAAAGGGAAAGGATCACGACAAGAGCAATGCGGCTAATTTGTGGCAATAATGTTAGAAAACTAAGAGGATTCCAAAGCAACACCTAACACAGCCACGGAGGAAGCCAATCTATCTGAGGAAAGGAATGGCAAAAAACGTTTAGAACGTCCCCCCTCCCACAAAACACTCAAAAAATATATAAAATATCAATTTGTTGAATGAATTAGCAATAAATCAACCGTATCATTTCAAAAAAAGAATATGATTGATATGTCAGTTGGTAGTTCAGATTTCTTTTATTCTATATCTGCTTATTACTGAATTTTTTATATTTTTTGTATAATTACACCATACATTCAAATTCTTTAAAATTTAAAGAATCTTATTTTTTTCTTTTAAAGTTTTGTCTAATGATTTTAGTAATTTTGAAAATTTGTTAAATATAAAATATAATCTATTCATCATTTACAGTTTTATTATTATCAATATCTATTCATAATTATCATTATATTTTATTATAATGGTTGTAAAAAATTTATTTTGTTTTATTGGATTTGATTCGGTTTTACTTAATTTTAGTTAATTTAATTTAATTCTATTTTATACAAATATTTTAAAATTGAAATTACCCAAATGAGCAAAAGTTTTAAAAAAATAAAATGACATTTAAAATTAAATAAAAATGTTTTCATAACAAATATGTCAATTTCAGTGAATCGCTCAAGGTTTTCCTGAAGTCGCCTTATCAAATCGATCTAATACAAAAACCAGCGTATGTACCTTTTTGCATGTAAATCAAATAAATATAAACTAAAATTTTGCTAAATAATTTTGCGAAAAAAGAATGGTATTAATAATTATATATGCTATTAATTAGTGCTAACATATGTAATTATTATTATTAATCTGTATCGTTTCAAGAACAAAATATGATTGACACAGGTTAAAATGTCAGTTGGTAGTTCAGATTTGTTTCCTAGCTAGCGCTAGGAGTTTATATCTGAACTAACATAAAGCTTTAAATTATTTTAATTAATAAATCTTTTCTTAAAATTACAGTAACCAATATTATTAATTATATTATTATTTTTATATATATATATATATATATATATATATATATATATATATATATATATATATATATATATATATATATATATATATATATATATATATATATATGTAATTAATATTTTTGGTATTATTAATTAAACGTGTCGTTTTTATTTTATTTTATTTTGGTAAAAGGTTGACGTTTGTTAAACGTAATTTTTTTTATGTACTTCATCTAATTTACTTACCGTTGCACGTCATCCGCGTCATAGCCCGTAAGGTCACATGATACCAACACGAAATATTTAGGCGGTAGGTGTGTTCTTTTTTAGAATCACTTTGCCGAGTACACTGGCATTACAGCCACTAGAGATATTTTATTATATACGCGTAGAAATAATATTTAAAGATTTCTTTTAATTTTAACTTAAAAAAATACACAATAATATGTTTCATTTAATTTTTATAATTGCATTATAAAGCGTTTTTATGAAGAACATTTCGGAACACACTGTAACTGTAATCGAACGAAGGTGATATTTTGGCATAAATTGGTAAAACTTATTTTGCAGTTGCGGTGTTGACTAATGTTAATAAGTAATAAAAAAAGTGTTGTTTTTGTTTAAGTATTCCATTTTACATCTTTATACTGTCGCCAAGTGCTCGGTCAAGAGTGACCATGCTCTTGGCGCGCATCGCCCCGCCTTCCTTCCTTTTCCAATTTTTTTCATTAGTCTTTTAGTTTGAAATCTTGTAAAATATTATGTATAAATATTAATTGATTTCCAAACCAAAGGACAGTCTACCTCGGTCTCTCCTAGAGCCCTAAACTCTAGGGAGCCGACTAGCAGGGTGCTGCTCCACCTACCTTAAACTCTGAGGCTTTGTCTTCACTTTCTACGAATTAGTTTTATTTTATCCTTCGAACAACAATTCAACGTCCCAACTTGAATAAGGGATAAGTGCCTAGGGTGTTTCGTACACCGAATTCACGAAATATTCTAGAGCAGAGCGTATAGCAGAGTGGATAAGTTCCTAGATCCACTCTAGCTACGACGACATGGCGCCCAACAAAAAGATTAAAATCTGAACCTACGACCCAGTTCCTGACCCACAGAAGGCAACACTCCATTGACTTTAACATGGGTTAAAGTCAAGTGAACAGTGGGAAGAGCCACGGAGTGTTAGAAAGTTATATTCTAACACTCCGCCATCGAGCTTTGCAGCAATCCTGATGCCTTCAGTGTACCAGGTGTCTCAGCGAGCCAGCCTTCTTCCACGTTTTGAAGCCCCGGAAGCTACGAAAATCCTGGAGTAGCCACAGTCCCTGCCTGCCCTCCAGATATGTGGTCCGCATCACCACGGAGCCCCAGGCAAACTCGCCTACGAGACCCCAGGATAAGCGGATGGAACCCGGATAGCAGAGAAGAAGACGAACCCGCTGGGAGGAATAATACACCGACCGTTGATGGAGCATGCCGCAGAGGGAGATGCAGTAACATCTGCCCCCCCCCCCAGGTTCAGGATAAGTGTTGTATGTGAGTTACGAACTTTTTGAATTTATTTTGGACACTTTTAAATTACTGTATTCATTATTCTATATATTTTTTTCGCATTTCTTAAACTTGTAATATTTTAAATTTTTCAATAAAATTTTCCACAGCCTCAGAGTCTCGAAAGGAGGGGGGATGTCGCCAAGTTCTCGGTCAAGAGTGACCAATGAGCACTCTTGGCGCGCATCGCCCCGCCTTCCTTCCTTTTCCAATTGTTTTCATTAGTCTTTTGCTTTGGAATCTTATAAAATATTATGTATAAATATTAATTGATTTCCAAACCAAAGGACAGTCTACCTCGGTCTCTCCTAGAGCCCTAAACTCTAGGGAGCCGACTAGCGGGGCGCTGCTCCACCTACCTTAAACTCTGAGGCTTTGTCTTCACTTTCTACGAATTAGTTTTATTTTATCCTTCGAACAACAATTCAACGTACCAACTTGAATAAGGGATAAGTGCCTAGGGTGTTTCGTACACCGAATTCACGAAATATTCCAGAGCAGAGCGTATAGCAGAGTGGATAAGTTCCTAGGTCCACTCTAGCTACGACAACAATACGACGCATACAAGCGGCTAAAATTGTTTTTAACAAGATTATTTTTTAACTCTTGTTTTGTTTCATTTTATTTACATTAAATATTAATTTGTTTTGTTGTATAATCCACTTTTGCAATAATTATGTGACCTATTTGACTTAAAATGTATTCAGGATTTTTTTATACTTTGGCAACTATGTCAACTTCGATCTCTGTCAATGATAATGACGTGCAACGGTAAGTAAATTAGATGGACTGTAAGTGTATATGTAAATCATCGAGTTAGAATCTAATGTAAATGTATCTAAATCTTACCTTCTAACTACAGTATCTTACGTTTTTAGCAATGTTGCGAAAAAATTAATTACTGATGAAGTAGTAAAATTTCCGAGTAAGATCAGATGTTGGTAGTTCAGATTTCTTTTCTAGGTGACGTAGCATAGTGTGACTTGTCGTCCTAACCTTTTATATAAATAGATTCCAATTGAAGACATCAGACATTATTTACATCCAACAATATCAACCACTTTTTGGATGGCAGTTTTTTGTTAATTCTTTAGCCACCATATGACTGATGCATAAGTAATTATTGGTTAATATATTATTATATTACCCCAAGATGCTTTACTTCACTCGCCAGAGTTGGATGTATACTATTTAGGCTTGAAGGAACCAACCGCTTCCATTTTCTCCTGGTAAATTTCATGATTTTTTATTTCTGGGGGTTTATGTTAAGGCAGACATTTGAAGTCCATTGTGACTATAGTCACAGTCTCTTGTATTGTATCTGAGACTGTAGGCTAATAAATTTGCCGTTAGCCAACATGACCAGATCATCGACATAGAACAAAATATCATGCCTGTTGTTAATGAGTCTAGCTAGTAGCTCTCCATGTCAAGATTCCATAAGAGAGGAGATAAGACTTCCCCTGAGTTGCGTATATGAAACAGCTCCTCAGCATGTATCCAACATCATCTTTTCGTTTTCCAGAACGTACTTCACCCTCTGTACGAAATGGTGCAGTGCCGTTTCCGTAAAGAGGTCTGCTCGATACTGTCCCTGATGTCCTTTCCGGACTTTAATCTCATCGGCTTTAGGAGCTTTTTCCTGTCCGGTTTTGTCAGGTTTCAGTATAAAGCCATCGATATAAGAGTCTGTTTTTGAGATGTATCCCACTTCTAAGCTAGCCTGTAGTATCATACATAATTTTTTGTACAGAAGGTCATTTCTCTTCTGTAGACGTATTGGATAAGTCCCGTGATTATCCGCACCCAGTGATTTATATGCTTCAAATGACTTAAATGTCCATTTGATTTTGTCCTTATTATCTCTACTTTTGCCCTACGCCAGTTTTCCCTAGAACCATAAGTTATGGTATTAAATCCAGTCAGCTGACATGTGTCTAGTGGTATTAGTTTTGATTTAGACTCAGGAAATTGCACCCATATAAGTTCTTTGAGGCTTTCTTCGCCATTGTGTAGGAGTGTATTCACGTACCTTTTTTTTTTAATAATGCATTCATACACGAGTCTCTTTTTGCTATTCTGAGCTCAATCGAAAAGTTCAATTTTCAATAAAACTACGTTGTAGCTATTTTCATAAATTTCCGTTAATTGTATTTCTTCGTGTATTTCTTTTATTCTGATAGTTTTCCAATTTCTCATTATTTGTAGTTGAACTGCATGATTTATTTATGTATTCATTTCTTTGTCCTTTCTTTTTAGTTGCCGCAAAAAATTTATCAATTTTAATTTTACTAATTAATTATTTGTAACTGTTTCATCGCTAATCACTGTTAAATAAAAGTTTAAAAATATATAACACATTTTCTTTGCCACTTTACTATATCAGTTAATATGTCCGAGTTCCGAGATGTTCGATTGAAATTGGCCACAAATTTGCAATTGTATTCTTTAAATGTATCTGTTGTCCAGTTTGACATAATTGGTTATATTGTACTCCTACCAGATACTTTATATTTATTTCGTTTTTTATATTGATTTGTTTATTGATCTGCGAATCTGTGAACAATGTACAACATGTAGGGTTATTTCCACGTTCCTACTTTCTACTTATATTTTGACAGAGATTTTCGGACATACAAAACAAAAATTTCCATCACATCTCATTATTAATAGAAGTGTACATTCATTATTTCGATTAACAACAGAATTTTTAGTTGTCTTAACTCTCAACAGAATTTACAAAAAAAAATGATATAATAATTGATAATATTAATAAATTGATATAATTTTAATTTTGCCGTTTATTTTCTCACAAAATATTTACTTTATTGTTAATATTTAAATAACAAAACTTCGTACATAACACCTCCATAAACTTCAACTTTATCTTGATTGCGATATTCTTCATAAACATAAAAAGTACAACCATTGTCATCGGCGACGGGATAGCTGGTATAGATTTTTCCTACCCAATTTCTGCCAGAAAAGAACTGTCTTCCAAGGTATAGCGAAGAATTGTAATTGAGGGCAAGTGATTCCCATCCAGCTCTTACTGGGCGGGAATCGTCAGAGTCAAAGAGTGATTCAAAATATGAAGGTCTAGCATACTCCCAAAAGAGTTTGTTTAAGTAATCATTTTTTCCAACTAGAATCTAAAAAATAACAAGTATGATTTAAAGTTCTCTCTAAATCCCTAGTTGATTAAAATTGTTTATGAAAAAAATTTGCTTACAAGAATGATCATTTTTTAATGTATCTAGAGAACAAGTAGGTACATTTGACTAGGCAAACATAAAAATCATGATATAGACAAGCAATATAAGAGAATCCACTTTAAAGTATAAAGTTTAAAAAAGAAAATATATATATATATATATATATATATATATATATATATATATATATATATATATATATATATATATATATATATATATATATATATATATATATATATACACTCGCGATGATAAAATCCGGGTCACCTTGAAAATTTCAAGTTTCTGGAATATTTTTGCTTCTGGTGCAGTAATAACCTTTTTTAGGCTTACGTATTTTTTATTTGTCATCAATGTTTGTTTTGAAAGAAAAAAAGAACGGTTTTTTATTGTTTTTATTGAAAAAGCAGAAAACAAACCAAATTTTTGATAAAACAGGCATGCGAAAAAAATGAAAAATACAGAACGTGGTAAAATGTCAGTGAAATTTCAATGACAAATATCGTGTATTGCCTCCACTTGCTCTAATGACCTCTTGCAGACGACGGGGCATACTCTCAATTTTTCTCCGGATGACATGTTGTGGTATGTTATTCCACTCTCTCACTAACAGATCCTTAAGCTCCTCTCCGTTGTTAGAAGGAGATGTTAGGGGTTGAATCCATTTTTTCAAATCGTCCCAGATATGTTCGATGGGATTCAGGTCCGGAGACCTAGCTGGCCAGGGTAACCTCGTAATTCCAACGTCGTCCAAGTATTGCATACTAATCATGGCAACGTGCGTTCGCGCGTTGTTCTGCATAAAAACGACGTTTTCTCCAAGCCTTGTCATGGTGTGCAAAGTGCAAAACATGTTCTTCCAGAATCTCCGTAATGTCCCTTCGTGCAGGTAAGGACCCATTTTCGATGAAGGGTAATTCTGTGCGGAAGTCGGAAGATACACCTCCCCAAGCCATGACCGAGCCTCCACCAAATGGCATTCTTGGAGCAATGCAAGCTTGTGAAAATCATTCACCGGTTCTCCTTCAAACTCTTACGCGTCCATCGGATCCAGTTAGGCAGAAACGGGATTCATCTGAGAATAACTCTTTGCTCCAATCGTTAATTCCCAATGCGCGTATTGTCGAGCAAAAGCTAGTCGTGCAACTCGATGCGCCAGGCAAAGTGTCAGTCCTGTAGCTATTGCCCGAGAAGATAGTCCAAAAGAACGAAATCTTCTCCTGACTGTTGCAACGCAAACATTGCGATTTCGTACGATTTTCGTAGACGATTTCGATGCATAATCGTAGTTGAGGTCCGGTTTCGTAAAGCCTGAAACACAAAAAAACGGTCATCTCGTACCGTGGTCATTCTTCTTCGTCCAGAGCCAGGTCATCTGGACAACAAACCTTTCTCCTGAAAGCGTTCAAGCACTCGTTGAACCGTAGAAAGGCTTACGCCAACAGTTCTTGCGACTTGCCGTTGAGTGTGACCGTCTTTCACAAGCGCAACAATTTGTGCCGTTTCATCAACAGTCAAGAGTATTTTTGGCAAAAAATAAACAATAATAAAGACTAATAATGGCACTAATAAACACTAATGGTGGCAATAATAAATGTTTGTTCGTTGCATTTGAACAGAAAGTCGAAGCACAAATGAGACATTTAAAACAAGCGGCAGTTACAGGTACCGTTCATTTTGGGAAGTGGGCGCTTTTCCGCGAAATTGGCACTATTGAAATTCTTTATTGCAAAGGAAACCGCTAAACAGACAACAATTCCCAGAAACATGCATTAGTTTGTATTTGTGTTATTATTATTTACGATAAAGCTCGTTTAAAATGAAATATCGGTGATTTTCAAGGTGACCCGTATTTTATGATCGCGAGTGTATATATATTCACTATATATTTTTACTCAATTAGTTTTGAGCTTCTTGAACCGTACTATATTTAATATAAAATTAGTATTTCTTGGGTTTAGGTTCAATAAGATATATATTACATGTAAAACTAGATTTTATTTTCCATAGCAATCAACGTTTCGGCAGGAAACCCTTGCTTTGTCAAGATTCTAAAATGTACATGCATAAGAACAAACGGTTATTGTAAAATATGTATATATATGACTTACCAAAACGTAAAACGGGACACAGACATTAATGAACTGACAAATAAAAGTTGATATCTAATATCTCATAGTTTACTGTCATTAGTATATAATTATTTTTATATGAGCGTATCATTGATGTATCATATGACATCCGAAGGGATAAAAAGATTATACAGCATTGCTAAAGCAAGGGACAAGTCATCAAAGGACTTAACACACGTGCAGCAGATTAAGAATGCGGATGGAAGAGTTTTAAGAACCCATGTTGAAATAAAGCAAAGATGGTATGCGTACTTTAATAAGTTGCTAAATGAAGAACAACAAAAGTGGCAGAGGATGCGGGATACCAAATGATAATTTAATACCGGGGATAGCGAGAGATTAAGTTGTCGAGGCGTTAAATAGGACCAAGAACGGTAAGGCAGTGGGACCTGATGGAATACCTGTGGAGGTTTGGAAGGCTCTAGGAGAGGAAGGGGTTGATATTGTGTGGCAAATGATAAGTAGGTTGTATGAGGAAGAAAGGATGCCCAATGCATGGAGAGAGGATGTGATGGTATCATTAGGACATCGATGAAGGAAAGATAAATCGATAGGAGAAGAACAGTTTGGTTTATGCCAGGAAGGAAGACAACGGATGCCCTGTTTGTATTGAGACAGTTGATAGAGAAATACAACGATAAAAAAAGAGAGCAACATTTGATATTTATAGACCTTGAGAAGGCGTATTGCACAGTTTCTAGACAAGAGCTATGGAGATGTATGAGAGAGAAATGGGTTCCTTAGAAGTACGTAAGGCTCGTGAAGGATATGTATGAGGGAGCGTACACCAAAGTAAGGACTGCTATCGGATTGACCGAAATTTTTTTAGTGACGGTTGGTGTCATATATTTGACATTTTAGTAGTTCCATGACATGACACTTGAACGTTGACAGATGTCATGGGACGTTACTCACTTCATTACTTAAGGAGTTACGTTATGTAGGTTACCACACACACGCTTTTAATTAGTGAAATAAAGGAACATAAAATACATTCAACACCATTTTCATTACATTACACGTACATATACACCAGCTTGGTGACGAGGACGGTCGAATCTACAAGAAATTCTTTAAAAGATGACTGAGACTACAATCCATTCTGTTCACAGCGTATTTAAATAAATTAAATACAAAACATAATATGTTTTTGTTTTTAATTCATTAACCTTACAAGTTTAGCATTTTCTTACGATGAGGAGACTTGTTATATACTTGACATTTTAGTAGTTCTATAACATGACACTTGGACGCTGACAGATGTCATGGGACGTTACTCTCTTCATTACTTACGGAGTTACGTTATGTAGGTTACCACACATATATGTTTTTAATTAGTGAAATAAATGACCATAAAATACATTCAACACCATTTTCATTACATTACACGTACATATACAACAGTTGGTTTTTCTTCACACCTTGTAAGCAATTAGCATACATTATTAGAGTTTATAACTTTCTCAATGCCCAATAAAGTATAATATAAGATAAGATTATATTAGTATTACCTTGATATTATCGCAAATTTTTTCGATCTCTTTTAAACCTACAGCAATATGCACACATTTTTGTCCTGCGATAATACTTGTAGGTATGAAACCCTCAAATTGTTCATTACTGTAGTGAACTAATCCAATATAAGTATCCTCATGGTCCATAGTTTCTCCAGATGGGATTGCATCGTCGGGGATTGAATCAGGATTATAATCCTGCCATTCAACGACGTCACCTAAAATTTTAAAAGAAGAAAATAATTTTAAGTTAATATTTTTAGTAAAACAGGCAAAAACTCAGCAGTACGTATCAACAAAATTCCAATTGTATATAACATTAAACATTTATGAAATACTTATTAAAATATTATGACGAAATTATTAGACAAAAGAACCAAATGACTATCTACAGAACATTAATTAGACCCATAGTAACCTATGGTTTTGAGACCTGAGTAAAGAAGCGTCACTTGCTGTCTTTACTACTCTATTTATTGTCATTCAGCTTATATGATCGTTTCATTCTACTCTTTTATTTCTTACCCAGTCCTAGATGTTCTCCACCTCGCCCCTACGTCATATATCTGTACTTCTAGCTCTGTCCCATAGTGTTTTACCATCAATTTTTTCATCTCAAGTGTTTTTATCTCTGCTGTTTCTAATATTCTTCTTGTCCTCTCTATCTCAGGTCGTGTTTCTGCCGCGTATGTCATTACTGGTCTGATGACTGTTTTGTAAATTCTGCCTTTCATTTCTTCTCCGATATTTTTATTTCTCCATATTGTTTCATTCAGGCAACCTGCGGCTCTGTTTGCTCTATTCACTTGATCTGCTACCTCTGTTTCAACCTTTCCGGTATTAGATAATATGATGCCTATATATTTAAAGTCCATCACTTGTTCTATTATCTGACCTTCCAGCTCCAATTTACATCTTAGTAAACTTGCTGTTAGAACCATGCATTTTGTCTTTTTTTGGGGAAATTAGCATGTTGAATGTAGTTACTATAATGTTTACAATTTGTATATATATATATATATATATATGTATATATATATAAATATATATATATATATATATATATATATATATATATATATATATATATATACAATTTATGGGCCTGCGTAGCGCAAGCGGTAGGATGCTTGACTCGCAAGCCGGTGGTCCGGGGTTCGAATCCCACCGCCGGCAAGAACATCTAGACATTTTAAAAATGTCTATAGGCCCCAGGTCGACTCAGCCTGAATAAAAATGAGTACCTTGGGTAAAACCAGGGGTAATAATAGACGGTTGAAGCGTAGCACTGGCCATGTTACCTTCCTTGTATACCGTAGGCCCTAGATATAGCAGACTACCCTGCTATACTCCCAAAGCCGCGACAGCGGTATAAAACGGGAGACTATTATATTATTATATATACAATTTATATATATTATGTTCTTTGCCTCAAGGTACACAAAACTCTGAAGCTGAATCTGGACAAAAAAAACGAAGAAATTTACTGAGAAGCTAAAAACAAAGCCAAAAGGATTTGAAAAAAAAATACATCAGCAATCATGGAAAAAATTTGTGAACTTGAAATACCAGGGCCCACACTAGCTGAAGTAAAGTCCGCAATTTCGTCCCTAAAAACCATAAAGCCCCAGGCCCAGGCGGCATACAGGCGGAACTACTAAAAAAAGGGGGAGAAAAGCTCCACCTTGAAATATATTATCTTATAAGAGAAGTCTGGGAAAGAGAAGAAATATCGAAACACTGGCATGAAAGCCATATAGTGCCTATCCACAAGAAGGGAGACAAACAAATATGTCGGAACTATAGAGGAATATCGTTAATCAACACAACGTACAAAATTATATCCATAATACTGTCTAGAAGGCTAACTCCATACGCAGAGGAAAAAATAGGCGACTATGAAAGCGGATTCAGACCGAGAAGGTCGACCATAGACCAGATATTCGTCTTACGCCAGGTGTTGGAAAAAAACTGGGAATTCAAAAGCAATGTACACCAAATCTTTGTGGACTTTAAACAAGCTTACGATTCTGTTAGCAGAGAAGCATTGTGGGAGACCATGGTAGAAATGGGAGTACCTGGAAAGCTGGTACGATTAGCACAGGTGAGCACCACGTCGGAGGAATTCCTCATTGACACCGGGCTTAGACAAAGAGATCATCTCGCTCCCTTGCTATTTAATTTTGCACTGGAACATGTGGTAAGGAAAGCTCAACCACAACTGACAAACGAATTTGCCGCCCAAGGATCAAAAATACTATTGGCGTTTGCGGATGACGTGGACACAATTGCAGAATGCACCAGAGATGCAAAAGAAGTTTTCACTCTATTCGAAAACGGAGCCAAGGAAGTTGGTCTGAAGTTCGACGAGGACAAGACCAAGTACATGGTGGTTACGAAGAACCAAAGACCAAGGGTAAGACAAAACGTTAAAATTAATAAATACAACTTTGAAGTCGTCAAAGAATTCAAGTACCAGGGAGCGATCATAACATTTGAAAATAAATATGAAAAGGACGTGGCAGCCAGAATCATTGCAGGAAACAGATAATATTACTTATTATTGACCGTACTTAAATCAAAAATACTCTCAATACCAGCAAAAATAAGAGTTTACAAGACAATAATTCGTCCCACAATAACGTATGAAAGGGAGACATGAACCAGCGGGAAACGACAAAATTACTGGTACTAGAAAGAAAGATACTGCGGACTATTTTTGGGCCTTGCCGAGAAGAGACAATAGGAGAATGGAGAAGAATACACAATGATGTACGTGATGAGTGACGAAAGACTCCTGAATGCCACATTCTGGGAAAGGCCCGATAGCAGAAGGTCTGTTGGTCGCCCAAGAAAGAAATGGAAGGACGCAGTAGCCAGTGATCTATGCAAAATGGGAACACAGCAATGGGAAATAGCTGCTCAAGACCTACAACAATGAAGGGAAATAGTAAACGCAACCAAGACTCACATAGAGTTGCAGAGCCAAATGATGATGATGACAAACTTAATTAGGTCACTAACCATTTTATAGAAATAAAAATTCAGTTAAAAATTAACTGCAATTTTCATTGAGTCATAGCGTAGATAATGAAAGATATTTAGTATATTTTCGTTGAGCTTACCTTGGCTAGTCCTTCCATAAGTTTGGTGACTATAGAAAAGTACTAGAATAAAACACAACTTGTTTGCTATCATCTTGGTATATGAGTACATATAACTGAATTTACACTAATACTTTTGTTTTTATATACTAAAAATTCCGGAAATATTAAGTGTTCGGATATTAGAATTATAAGTGTTTTATCTGTAATTCAATAGATACATATAATGACCCAGGTGGTTAATGCGTGTATTTGCTTTTGAAAGTAAAAATAGATAATATAATTAGATACAAGTGCAAGTTTCCTTTAAAAATATGGAAGTAATTAATAAAACTAAATACTTTAGGATTTAATTAACATAATGCAGTTACGATCAAATACATAATTGTCAGTGTTAACCAATTTTATAGTTTCGACAAGTAAATCAAAGAAAACAATTGCAGTGGAAAAATAGTAGAGCCCGAAAAAAATCGTAATTGGGGCCATGATTTATTACCTATTATTTATTTTGTGTGGGTAGTCACTACCACATAAATTTTGTAAAACACGTATTATACTATTTGATTTTTTTAAAACACAATTTTAAAGAGGTCTTTAAAACTGCTTTTAGGTTTTTTCTCAATTCGGAAAGAATTATTCACCTGCAAAAATCAAGGGAAATCACCGAAATTACTATTCCGTTGTCTCTCTAAAACGAAATTTTTAAATAATACGGCGTGTTCTGTGGGACTAAAAACCTCAAATTATTTTGGTGATGACAAGTTTAGCATGGTACTGATTAATATTTGTTTTATAAGATATAAAACAGATGAATTATTTTTGTTTCTAGAGGAATTATGATTTGAGAAGCATTGGCTTGAAGTCAACGAGCTTTTTTTGTAGAAAAATATGCCACAATTGATAGGTATGATCGTCCAAGTTCAGCTCATGGTGGCACCTTAATTCTTTCTATAAATGATGATTTTTCTCCTATAACAAAATATGACTTTCTGTTAAATGAAGCCTTTTTTGAGTTTTTATTCATAATATCCAAAAGTTTTAATATCCAAAAAGTTAAAAAGTATACGTAAGGGCCATCTTCTTGTTGCTCTTTTACATGTGTACTCTCGGATCAATTTTTCTAAAATATCAACTCCACTTTTGGTTTTGTTGTAATACAAAATAATCTTTGGTTAAAACTTTTGGTCTTCACCAGAAATTTCATGTTAATTGTGTAAGGTCGATAATAATACAACAAACTTGTTAGGCTTGGTTACATATAAAACTACTAGTGAAAAAAATTTTGAAGAATACAGTAAGCGATCTGTCATTTCAAGCAATGATTTGGATAAACTCTTCTTATTTTTTTCTGATAGTACCCAAAAGAGTTAAATTTTTGCATAAGAGTTCTTCAGATAAAGCAATGTCGGTAAAAAAATTATCAATTGTAATATTTCGACCAGACCTATACCAATGTTCTTTAAGTGTTTTGACAACTCTTGAGCCTTGGTTACGTTTAGATTGATCACCAATCTTTCCAGTATATATCTCAAATTTACAGCAATAAAAATTTTCAGCATCACATAGGGTCCAAACCTTTATACAGTATTTTTTCGGTTTACTAGGTATATAAATCAGAAATGGACAACGTCCCCTAAAATCTATAAGCTGCTCGTCGATAGTACCAAAAGCAGATGGTTCATATGATTCCCTAAAATATTGAGCAAATAGATCAGCGATTTCTCGAATAGGAGCTAATTTATCTCGTTCTCTTCTTTCTGCTCTAGTATCCAAATTATCAAAGCGAATATACTTCAAAATACTTACAAATATATCCCGGCTTAGAGATGCTTTATAAATAGGACGCGTAAATGCAGTATTTGTATTGAATATCTCTGAACCTTCCACATAATATAAGTATACCAAAGAAAGTACGCAGTTCGACTAGATCAACGTGAATCCAGGCCTTCATTTTTTTCTCGTTCTTACTGTTATACTCAGCTATGAACTCAATAGCTCTCTTATTGGTATACTCGAGAATCATTGACATTAAACTATTAGAAAAAATAAATCGAAGGCATCCATGCATGTCTCAATATTTTGACTTTTCATAGTGAGACCTATGTTTTCTGTAATAAATTACATGTCAATATCTTACCTTTTTGGAGATAAATAACGCCATGTTCGTCCTTCGCACATAACATCAGGTACATTAGATTGTTCACTATCTGTATTTTCAGAAGTTGTCGCTAAAACTTTCTCGTTCTTGAGTTCAGTAATTGATAAATTACCTTCATATGCTTCTGGCCAGCTCTGCAACGTCATCTTCTTTACTATCTGATAGGAGTTAGGCATACAATTCAGCTTCACTCAAAGGTTTATTCTTTTTCCACATTTTGATACAATACTGCACACTTCAAGATCGATGCTTGAATTAAATTTATAAACAAACGTGAAATACCGCTTTACACCAAAGTTAGACCTCTCGTCTCGGACGTTCCCATAGAATATGCCTATTAGACACTACATTTACTCCCAAGGTTAACTTCTATCTACTAATATTTCTACAAACATAATCATTTGGCCTTGAATAAGTACAATGGTAAACAGAGACGACTGCGTGTTACGTGTACCTACAAACATATTAAAAATATTCTTCGAAATCTGAAGACCGGGTCAGGACTGACCCGGCGTCATAGATGTTACATAGAGGAAAAACTGTAATTTGCATGTTCACAATTGATACAGGAAAAAGTAGATTGAAACAAACAAGGAGAACTTACGATCAATCGGATTTGTAAAAAAAATATTTCATGAAATATTAAGAAATCAGTGAATTTCGGGTCACGCTTGACCCAGTCTTCATACTCCGAAGGTTAATGTACGCTCTACAATTAATGCAGGACTATATGATCATGAAGCAGTATATAATAAGTTTAACACTCTTAACAAACCATCCTCTAAAACCCAACGTTTATCTCCTCATCTCCAAGTACAGAGGAACCGATCTAAACTTAAACAAAACAGCTAAAAAAATGTACTATTAAAATCATCTAGAAAGCTCTAAAAATGTTGCAAAAGAAACTTGGTCCATGATAAACGATCTTCTAAATAAAACTAACACAGCTCAAACATTTTCTCTTTTAAACCCTGAAACTTTAAATGAATACTTTGTTAATGTGAGTAAAAATATAACATCAACTATTTTGCTACAACAAGATCAAATTTTCTATCTCCCCAATTCAAAAAAAAGTATCGAATTAATTCTTTATATGACCAGTTGATAAATCTGAACTAATCCAAATAATCAGTAGTATCAAAAGCAAATCTTCTTGTAGTACTGATGGACTATCCATAAAAATTTTCTTAAATCTCCCAAAAAAATGTGTTGGAAGTCCTGGTCTCACTAATTTACGATTCCTTTGAAAAAGATATATTTTCAGAGTACCTAAAGACAGCCATTATTATTCCTCTTTATAAGGGTGGTGAAAAATCGAATGTCTGCAACTATAGACCGATTGCCTTACTACCGATCCTATCCAAAAGTATTGGGAAACTTATAAAAGCCCGACTTATGTCCTTTCTCGTTAAAAACAGCATTTTATCACAAAGTCAGTTTGGCCTTTAATCTAATAACTGTACCAACGATGCTATGTTTTCTGTACTTCATGAGGTCTATCAAGCACTAAACAATAATCTTTACACTGCTACGGTTCAATCACAAATTAGTCCATTAATTTGTAATCTCACATTAATCTTAATTTTCTAAATTTGTATAGTTTCATCGTGTTTAATTGTGAAACATATCGATTAGTAGCTTAATTACAGTTTGTTTAACTTCCTGCAAACTACTACATAATATTTTATTGAGGAAATGTCTACAATCATTTTCTTGGTTCAAATTATATTTGCCAGCTTGCAAAGTCAAAGGTTTTGTTCTATGCAGGGGGCAGTACACTATTTTGATGAATCGTAGCATTATAGTGAGATTATAAATATAGCTTCTGGACTAGTTTGGGACTCAGTCTATTTACCTCAACAACGACTAGACTATAATCATTCAGTAGCTGTCAATAAAACTATATTTTACTCCACGACTTCAACATTTTATTTGATCATCGTCGATCGAGAAGAATCGGACAAAGGGAATGTAGAAACAAATCGAACTTATAACTATATTCGAATTTGTCCAGCTACGGTTTTTTTGTGACTATGTTAAAGCTTTTGATTGTGTAAATCACGAAGTTTTAATAGAAAAAGTAAATTTCTACGGCATTCGAGGTATTTGTTTGAATTGGTTTTAATATTGCTTGAGGAATACAAAACCACTAATTAGAGCAAATTATACTGAATCTAGTCAAAAAAGTATTGTATGTGGGGTACTACACCGTTCAGTATTGGGTAATCTACTTTTCATTATCTATATAAATGACATCACTTACTTAAAAATCGATGAAATTTTTTTTCTTTTTGCTGATGATACCAGATGATACCAGTATCACCTGATCTGATGAATATAACTTCTAATCTACTTAAAATAATAACCTTCTCCGACTTTAATTTACTCTTTTACCATGGATAAGACAGCAGCATTATCCTATAAAGGAGTTCTTCAACCCTTGCCTCTTAATAACAGCCAGATCAGGATAGTTGATTCTGTAAAATTTCTTGGTATTTTTATAGAAAGCAACGTTAAATGGTCCCTTCATATCGATAGATGATTAAATTTTAACTAACTTTTGTTCTAGAGTTTTTTTAGAAAGTCATTACTGTTTGAGCTATTTATGGTTGAAAATAACGAATTTTTTGGAAAAGTTGGAAAAGTCACGGTTTTTAACGGTTTTTGTTAATAACTTGATATGCATATAATTGAAAATATGCTTTTGGTGCAAAAAGTATACAAAAAAATAAAGCTTATAAAAGAAGAATGAGATTAATTTTTATAAGATATTTTAAATACAATAAAAAGTGAGATATGGTCTGTGAAAAGAGACATTTTTTTTTAATATTTGGATCAATGTGTTCAACGTTGAATTGAAAGAAAAGAGTTAATTTTTCGGTTGTAATGATATTAAATTACAGCTCGTAAAAGATGGACTCTTCGAATATTTTAAGAAAAAATGGGCAGTACAATTTAACCTAATATCAACCAGAATCAAAATTAATCGTTTTTCTTCTACATTAGTCTTGTTGGCGTTTTGCTACCTCGTAGGCCAGATCTCCTACTGCTTGGAGGATGGAGTGAGGATCAGACCACATACCGCCAAAGTTACCCTTTATGTGGTTTCTCCCCAGCACTTGTTGTCCTGGCAGGTAGATTCTGATTTGGTTATCTTCTACATTGGCAAGGAAGAGGTTCCGGGCGTAAACTGTAATCTTCTGAGTAATTGCCGCCACTCTTTCTGCTTTGGACTCTCTTTATTTCGGACCCCCCCGGACGGTATCGAAGCAGTAGTTCGGAAGGGGTTTCTTCCGTGGCGTCGTTCCTCCGTGGCGTCAGACTAATTACGATGTAGGAAATGTATGTGTATTCGTTTGAGGACACTCTTGCTATAAGTGCCTTCTTGATCTCCTGGACACGCCTCTCCACGGAGTTTGCCTATTGGTGGTATATTGGGCTGAACTCTGCCTGGATATTGTTTCTGTTGAAAAATCTTTCCCAGGAGTCGATTCTGTACTGGGCTGCGTTGTTGGTAATGATGACCTTTGGACATCTCCATTGGTTGCACAGCTCACCTTATAGAAAGAAATAAGGAAAGAGGCCAATATTCATTACTAATAAATGTTTCCATGACTTAATTAAGAACTAAAATCAGATAACGTCGAAAGAAAAACAAAGTACCAAATATACAAAACCTTAATAAGACCGGTGCTGCACATATGGTTCAGAAACCTGGACACTCTCTAAAAGTGAGGAAATTATTATAGCCACCTTTAAAAGAAAAATCTTGCGACACATACAAAAGCACAAAAAAAATGGAATTTGCGGAGAAGATACAACTTTAATTATACAAAATATACCAGGATCTGAATATCATAATATTCATTAAAATAGGACAGCTGCGTTGGATTGGACATGTTGAAAGACTGGAAGAAGGCAAAATACTAAACAAAATAAGCTAACAAGTGCCAGTAGGAAAAATAACAAGAGGAGTAGGACAAATTTAATAGAAAATGATATATAACAGCCTCAAAAATAAAAAATAGGTGCAAAAAAGCACGAAACAAATCAAAATGGAGAAGAATCTTGGATCAGGCCAAGACCTAAAAAGGGTTGTCGAGCCAGTAATGACGATGATGATAATGTGTGGTAGTGACTAACCACCCAAAATAAATATACTCCAGTCGTCAGAGACGAAAATGCCACTCAACCTCTAAAAATCATACGAACAAGCTGAATTTCGCCGAGAATATTAATTTTGGGACCCCAAGAAAGATGCAAAAAGTTTACCACTTTTACCTTCGGGTTTCCCCCTAAAACTCGTAGGGGGGTAAAACGCAAAAAAAAACCGATTTACCAAGAATCCGGACGCCGTAGAAAAAATATTTTAAATAAAAGATGTAACTTAGATAATTTTAAAGAAAAATATTTATTACAACGTTTTGTGTAGAATAAACCGTTATCTCACAAACAACGCTTGAAGCTACCGTCGATTTTGAATGTCAATTACGCGCGCGAAATCAATGTTTAGCTCGACGGTAAAAATTCGATATTTTTTTATCCAAGTGTCCTATCGACAAAAAGTAAGATGCGTTTTAAAGACAAAGAGTGCAGCTTTCGTATGCAGTTTTTGTATTTTGTCGAGAGTAAACTTAGTTTTTAAACAAATTTTATTGAACATTGATTTCGCGCACGTAACTGACATTTAAAATCGACGGTCGCTTCAAGCGTTGTTTCTAAGAGAATGGTTCATTCTATATCCCAAGGACTAATAGAGCATAGCTCATGGCTTATTTCAATTACGATTATTTTTGATGGCTCTATACTCTTTTTCCACTGCAATTCTTTCATTTACTTGTAAAAGCTATGGAATTAGTTAATATTAATATTCAAAATTATTTAATCGTATAACTTCGTTATGTTAAGTAAATTCTAAAATAGTTAGTTTTATTAATTACTTCCATATTTTTAAGGGAAATTTGCAATTGAATATAATTATAATTACCTATTTCTATTTACAAAAGGATATAGACGCACCACCTGTGTAATATGTACCTATCTATTGAATTACGGATAAAACACTTCAATCTCTAAGATCAAAACATTTAATATATCCGGAGATTTTAGTACATATAAACAAAAGTTATTAACAACATCAGATACGCCGATGACACCGCAATAATGACAGAGAGTCTAGAAGAAAATCTTCAAACCCTGTTGAATGCTGTAAACAACGAATGCACTAAAAAGAGCTTAACAATCAACGCAAAAAAAAACTAAATGGATGGTGGTCGGAAAAATTAATATCGAAGACTCAGTACTAAGATTAGATAACAAAATCCTGGAAAGGGTGGAACACTTTAGATATCTGGGTAGCTGGATTGACTGCAGGGTTGAAAGTGACGAGGAAATTTCGACCAGAATAGAACTCGCACGGAAAAACTTTATTAACTGGCGTTTTGTATTATGCAATAGAAATCTGTCGTTGACCACACGTCTAAGAGTATTGAAGTGCTACGTCTGGTCCACTTTGTTCTATGGATATGAAACCTGGACAACAAAAATAAAAAATCTTAACAAATTAGAAGCGTTTGAGTTATGGTGTTACCGTCGCATGCTCAGAATCCCATGGACAGCACACATATCTAACGAACGCGTGCTAGAGACCGTGCACAAAGAGCGGGAATTGATTGTCATCATCAAAATGAGAAAGGTCAAATACTTCGGTCATATAATGAGAGGACCTAAATATCGCTTCTTCTTCTTAAAGTGCCTATCCGTTCCGGACGTTGGCGATCATCACGGCTATCTTCACTTTGCTTATTGCAGCGCGGAACAGTTCAGTGGTAGTCGTGTTATACCACTTTCGCAAATTTTGAAGCCAGGAAATGCGTCTTCTTCCCGGTCCTCTCTTACCATTTACTTTCCCTTGGAGAATCAGCTGGAGAAGGCCGTAACGTTCTTGATTTCTCATTACATGACCTAGATATTCCAATTTTTTAGTTTTGACGGTCATGAGAATTTCACATTCTTTCCCCATCCTACGCAGGCCCTCCACATTAGTAACTCTGTCAACCCAGGATATACGTAAGATGCGCCTATAACACCACATTTCGAAAGCTTCGAGCCGATTCATAGATGCAACAGTCAGTGTCCATGCTTCCATTCCGTAGAGCAGAACTGTGAATATGTAGCAGTTCAATAGACGGCATTTTGTTTTTAATGATATGTCTCGACTGTTGAAAATAGTTCTCATTCTAACGAATGCTGCTTTTGCTTTTATTATTCGCTGTTTAATTTCTGTTGAGTGGTCCCATCGCTTACTCCGGTTAATCATTCAGGGCAAAATCGAAGGAAAACGTTGGGTCGGAAGAAAACAACTGTCCTGGCTGCGTAACATTAGACAATGGACAGGTCGAACGGTCGAGGAACTGTTTCATCTAGCCGCCGACCGAGAATCATTTCATTAGCTTGTCAATATGACGATAGCCAATGCTTGAATACAAGCACGGCACACAAAGAAGAAGAAGAAACAAAAGTATTAGTGTACCTTTAGTTATATGTACTCATATACCATGATAATGGTAGAAACGTTGTGTTTTATTTTAGTACTTTTCTATAGCCATCAAGTTTATGAAAGAAGCAGCCAAAGTAAGCTCAATAGAATAAATAGTAAAAATCTTGTATAATCTATGTCCTAAACTCTAAAATATTGCAACAATTAATTTATGAATGGATTTCTTTTTCTAATCGTATAAATCGTACGTCTCCTGTTTAAATTTGTACAATTTTTAATTTGTAGGACTACATACTCCAGAATTCTTCTAATGCCCTATAAAGCCAGCTTTCATATCCATATAAAAGATGTTCAATTTTTCACATGCGAAAAACCATGTCATATTTTCCGCTAATATACAGACAGTTTTAAAATAACAAACGAAAAAGACTATCTCGACTGTTGACTGCATCTAGCAACAGACATACTCTCTTGACTGTTGACTTTCGCTAGCAACAGACTTCCTCTCTCTCGACTGTTGACTGCCGCTAGTAACAGACATTCTTTCGATACCGCGAAATCCTTTTTTGAATCGTAGAGACAACAAATGCAAATATGCTCTATCTCTTGATCTTAGTGTTAGTACGGCGAGACACGTGTTTAGAAACCGGTAAAGACAGCTCCCCCCGTACGAGAAATAACCGCAAGTGAAAGCCTATAAATACCACGAATGTGTGTGGAACAGCAGTATTGGTAAGACTTTTCATAAACTTGATTTGTCTATTATCTGTATAACCCTTTACTACTTCTAATTATTTTGAACCAGTCCCTTTTTAATATAGTCCTCATACACTGAAATTATATTAATAAATTCACATATCTACACCCTTTTTTGTACAAGATAGTAGGAGAGGCCATTGTCTTAAAGTTTTTTTATTTTATCGTTTCTTGACTTATTCTTCAATGTTCTGCGTATTATTGTTTCACATATATATACTGAAACCAGTCAATTCTGTGATCAAAATCTCAGTAGTTCTCGAAATCTTTGTAACATTCTTAACAATTGAAATAATTCAGTTATTCTAGCGGATGATGGTCAATTACTTTTTTTGTTCTTATGGAATATTTACCTTCAAACAACATACCTTCTATCTTTATTATCGATGGTTTCATATTAAAATTCTTATAGATATATGTAGTTTGTAGATGGTTTTAAGTAGCTCACTTTCAGATATTGGTTTAAAAAAAGTATTACTTTTAATTCTTGTGTAAATGCTCTTACATATACATGTAATAATATTGTTCCGTTTAAGATTCGATCCAAGTGTTCACTTGAATATCGTAGAGTAAGGACGTATTCCGCCGAGTGCGATAGCAAAAAGTGACCACCGATAAGAACAATTAAAATCTAATTATTAAAATTCTAGTTATTAAAATAAAGAGTAAAGTGGCAGTGGCGTACCGAATTCTGTTTTCTACAATGAACAATTCACACACACGGAACACAAACATTTAGTGTCTATTGTAGTATCAGCAGAAATTGCAGGTAAGCAGCAGGTCCACTATTAACGAACATTCAGGAACATGTACCCAACTCCCCAACAACATTCTTCACTAGAATACCCATCCGAACATGCACCAAACCACATATACTGGCAACCCATAAATACTCCTATATCAAACATTCCACAAAATCAATTCGCACTTCCGCCACAACCACAACAACTTCCACCACAACCCCAATCAATTTACTACAATCCAAGCAACCCATCTACTATAGGGCAGACCTCAAACACAAAGCTAAAACTTGCAATTACACATTCAGAAAACTTGGATATTGAGTCTAGCGAAGACGACGATCAAGAAATCAAAAATAAAAACTCATGGCAAGTAGTCAAAAAACGTAAATTTTCAAAACAAAAGAACGATCCTAATTCTCTAAGATCACCACCAACAAAAATACAAAATCGATACAATCAAACGCCGAAAGCTCTGAACAGACTGAAACAGAAAAACAACAGAAAATACCAAAACCACCTCCAATATTCGTATATGGCGTCAAAAACTTTAAAGATATGGTCGATAACTTTGCACAAATTGTGGAGGAAGAAACCTACTATACCAGAACTCTGCCTAACGACACTGTCAAGATTACAACATATACAATAGATACATACCGTAAACTGATAAGACATTTACGAGAAGAAGGAATTATTCACCACACTTACCAAATAAAGGAAGAACGTGCCTATAGAGTGGTAATAAGACATATCCATCACTCAATACCCACAACAGATATAACAAAGGAACTAGAAAAAGCCGGCCATAAAGTTCGCAATATAACTAACATTCGACACAGACAAACAAAGGAACCCTTATCTTTGTTTTTCATAGACCTTGAACCCAACAGTAACAACAAAGACATATTCAACCTAGAATTCTTATGTCACACTAAAATAGCAGTCGAGGCACCAAATAAGAGAAACTCAATAATTCAATGTATGCGATGTCAGGCATACGGCCATAGTAAAACATATTGCACTAAACCGCATTACTGCGTCAAATGTGGAGGACAACATAATACAAAAGATTGTAAAAAACCTATAAACACTCCAGCTAAGTGTGCACTATGCAAACAAGATCACCCTGCTAACTATAAGGGCTGTGTAATCTACAGAGAACTAGTAGAAAACAGACATATGCAGAAAAGAGGAAACCAACAGCCACAAAGACCAATATTTAACAGCCCACATGTATGTACTGAAACAAATCAACTAAATATCACTCTACAAACCCATCAAAAAACATATGCAAACGTGACAGCACATCAAACCAACCACGATTCAGAACCTAAAAGTAATATAGAACAACAACTATTAACATTCCTAAACGAGTTCAAAAACATATTCTCGCAACTCATTAGTCAAAATAGTATGATATTAAACTTGATAACACAAGTCATTAACCAAAGAAATTCTTAAACATACTTAGAGTTGCCACATGGAACGCTAATGGCCGACTAAACCATAAGCAAGAAGTAATTACTTTCTTAAACTTGAATAAAATTGACGTTCTGCTTATTTCAGAAACTCTCTTTTGCGACCTAACTACGTTCAATATTCCGCTCTACACCACATACAGCACACCTCATCCCGATGGTACAGCTCATGGTGGCTCGGCGGTAATCATCCACAGCTGCATATCACATCATGTATTGCCGAAATATGCAACAGAAAAAATACAAGCAGCAATCGTTCAAGTAAATGCAACGCCACGGACTTTAACATATCTGCAATGTATAGCCCACCTCGTCACGCAATCTCCACAGATGAATACAAAGCCTACTTCCAATTACTTGGCAGCAAATTCGTAGCCGGGGGAGACTGGAATGCGAAACACATACACTGGGGCTCAAGACTCACATCAACAAAAGTTCGTAATCTTCTAAAAGCAATGACCGACAACAACTATGATTGCCACACCAACGGAAACCCTACGTACTGGCCGAGTGACACCAGAAAACTTCCAGATCTACTGGACTTCTACATAAGCCAAGGAGTGTCCCGAAACAACTGTCTAATAGAATCCAGCTATGATCTCTCATCGGATCATACACCGGTTATTATGAGCCTGAGTATCACAGTTATGAACAGCCCACCACCTCCTCGACTGACGTCAAAAAATACCAACTGGGCCGATTTTCAATCCTACCTAGAAGAAAACACCAATCTTAATCTGCGGATCAAATCTACACATGACATAGATACAGCAGCTCAATACTTCACCACACTTATGCAAAAAGCGGCATGGCAATCTACACCACGAACTGAACGCAAACCAACACATACCACAAATGTTCCTCTGCACATTCGCCAACTCATTGCTGAAAAACGTCGTGCAAGGAGAACTTGGCAAAGATCTAGAAACAACATAGACCTACGTATATTCAATAGACTACGTAGGCAACTTGGAGTAGCCATCAAAGCCGCAAATAACGAAAACTTCGAACATTAAATTACAAATCTTACAGCAAATGACCAGACGTTAAGGAAGGCGACTAAGAAGCTTAAGAAACCATACACAACTGTTCCTCCCATCCGTAAACCAAATGGCGAATGGGCCTGTTCCAACAAAGAAAAAGCGGACGTCTTTGCTAAACATCTTGCAAACGTATTTCAAACAGAGCCAGCAGACCCTGATGAAGAAGTCGAAGAACTAATTAGCGCAGCATGTCAAATGTCCCTCCCAATTAAAAGTTTTACTCCTATAGAAGTCAGGCAAGAAATAAACAAACTCAACTCACGAAAGGCCCCAGGTTATGATTTAATCTCGGCACAAGTACTAAAACAACTTCCTCGCAAGACCATTACTTTGCTAACAGTTATATTTAACCGCATGCTAAGCTTATCATACTTTCCAAAAATATGGAAATTTGCTGAAGTCATTATGATCCTCAAGCCAGGAAAAGAGCCCAATGAAGTAACATATTATCGACCCATCAGCCTACTTTCTACCGTAAGCAAAGTTTTTAAAAGATTGCTGCTACAAAGGATATACGCAGATCATGAATTCCTAACAATACTTCCAAAACATCAGTTTGGTTTTCGGGAAAATCACTCCACTACCCAACAAGTTCATCGAATGATAAATGAAATATCAAAAAGTCTTGAAGAAAAGAAATACTGCAACGCTGTATTTCTAGACATTTCACAAGCGTTTGACAAAGTCTGGCACAGAGGTCTGCTTTACAAAGTAAAAATAGCACTATCCAGTAACTATTTCCTCTTACTTAAATCCTACATATCAAATAGATACTTCTCTGTAAAATTCAAAGACCAACAATCCAACCTCTGCCCTATCAACTCCGGAGTCCCGCAGGGTAGTGTTCTACGGCCGCTGCTTTTCTCACTCTACGCAGCCGATATACCAGAGACTAATAATACTACAATCGCTTCCTTTGTTGACGACGTAGCAATACTAGCTGTAAATGAAGATCCCATACAAGCCTCACAAAACCTGCAACATCATCTGAACATACTTAGTGATTGGTATACGAAATGGAGAACAAAAGTAAATAAAACATAATCAGCTCAAATAACATTTACCAACCGTTACAATATATGCCCACCTGTAAAGATATTTTGGCATAAATTGGTAAAACTTATTTGACAGTTGCGGTGTTGACTAATGTTAATAAGTAATGAAAAAAGTGTTGTTTTTGTTTAAGTATTCTATTTTACATCTTTATACGACCAATTTTTTTCATTAGTCTTTTAGTTTGAAATCTTGTAAAATATTATGTATAAATATTAATTGATTTCCAAACCAAAGGACAGTCTACCTCGGTCTCTCCTAGAGCCCTAAACTCTAGGGAGCCGACTAGCAGGGTGCTGCTCCACCTACCTTAAACTCTGAGGCTTTGTCTTCACTTTCTACGAATTAGTTTTATTTTATCCTTCGAACAACAATTCAACGTCCCAACTTGAATAAGGGATAAGTGCCTAGGGTGTTTCGTACACCGAATTCACGAAATATTCTAGAGCAGAGCGTATAGCAGAGTGGATAAGTTCCTAGATCCACTCTAGCTACGACGACATGGCGCCCAACAAAAAGATTAAAATCTGAACCTACGACCCAGTTCCTGACCCACAGAAGGCAACACTCCATTGACTTTAACATGGGTTAAAGTCAAGTGAACAGTGGGAAGAGCCACGGAGTGTTAGAAAGTTATATTCTAACACTCCGCCATCGAGCTTTGCAGCAATCCTGATGCCTTCAGTGTACCAGGTGTCTCAGCGAGCCAGCCTTCTTCCACGTTTTGAAGCCCCGGAAGCTACGAAAATCCTGGAGTAGCCACAGTCCCTGCCTGCCCTCCAGATATGTGGTCCGCATCACCACGGAGCCCCAGGCAAACTCGCCTACGAGACCCCAGGATAAGCGGATGGAACCCGGATAGCAGAGAAGAAGACGAACCCGCTGGGAGGAATAATACACCGACCGTTGATGGAGCATGCCGCAGAGGGAGATGCAGTAACATCTGCCCCCCCCCCAGGTTCAGGATAAGTGTTGTATGTGAGTTACGAACTTTTTGAATTTATTTTGGACACTTTTAAATTACTCTATTCATTATTCTATATATTTTTTTCGCATTTCTTAAACTTGTAATATTTTAAATTTTTCAATAAAATTTTCCACAGCCTCAGAGTCTCGAAAGGAGGGGGGATGTCGCCAAGTTCTCGGTCAAGAGTGACCAATGAGCACTCTTGGCGCGCATCGCCCCGCCTTCCTTCCTTTTCCAATTGTTTTCATTAGTCTTTTGCTTTGGAATCTTATAAAATATTATGTATAAATATTAATTGATTTCCAAACCAAAGGACAGTCTACCTCGGTCTCTCCTAGAGCCCTAAACTCTAGGGAGCCGACTAGCGGGGCGCTGCTCCACCTACCTTAAACTCTGAGGCTTTGTCTTCACTTTCTACGAATTAGTTTTATTTTATCCTTCGAACAACAATTCAACGTACCAACTTGAATAAGGGATAAGTGCCTAGGGTGTTTCGTACACCGAATTCACGAAATATTCCAGAGCAGAGCGTATAGCAGAGTGGATAAGTTCCTAGGTCCACTCTAGCTACGACAACAATACGACGCATACAAGCGGCTAAAATTGTTTTTAACAAGATTATTTTTTAACTCTTGTTTTGTTTCATTTTATTTACATTAAATATTAATTTGTTTTGTTGTATAATCCACTTTTGCAATAATTATGTGACCTATTTGACTTAAAATGTATTCAGGATTTTTTTATACTTTGGCAACTATGTCAACTTCGATCTCTGTCAATGATAATGACGTGCAACGGTAAGTAAATTAGATGGACTGTAAGTGTATATGTAAATCATCGAGTTAGAATCTAATGTAAATGTATCTAAATCTTACCTTCTAACTACAGTATCTTACGTTTTTAGCAATGTTGCGAAAAAATTAATTACTGATGAAGTAGTAAAATTTCCGAGTAAGATCAGATGTTGGTAGTTCAGATTTCTTTTCTAGGTGACGTAGCATAGTGTGACTTGTCGTCCTAACCTTTTATATAAATAGATTCCAATTAAAGACATCAGACATTATTTACATCCAACAATATCAACCACTTTTTGGATGGCAGTTTTTTGTTAATTCTTTAGCCACCATATGACTGATGCATAAGTAATTATTGGTTAATATATTATTATATTACCCCAAGATGCTTTACTTCACTCGCCAGAGTTGGATGTATACTATTTAGGCTTGAAGGAACCAACCGCTTCCATTTTCTCCTGGTAAATTTCATGATTTTTTATTTCTGGGGGTTTATGTTAAGGCAGACATTTGAAGTCCATTGTGACTATAGTCACAGTCTCTTGTATTGTATCTGAGACTGTAAGCTAATAAATTTGGCGTTAGCCTACATGACCAGATCATCGACATAGAACAAAATAGCATGCTTGTTGTTGATGAGTCTGGCTATTAGCTCTCCATGTCAAGATTCCATAAGAAAGGAGATAAGACTCCCCCTGAGTTGCGTAAATGAAACAGCTCCTCAGCATGTATCCAACATCATCTTTTCGTTTTCCAGAACGTACATCACCCTCTGTACGAAATGGTGCAGTGCCGTTTCCGTAAAGAGGTCTGCTCGATACTGTCCCTGATGTCCTTTTCGGACTTTAATCTCATCGGCTTTAGGAGCTTTTTCCTGTCCGGTTTTGTCAGGTTTCAGTATAAAGCCATCGTTATAAGAGTCTGTTTTTGAGATGTATCCCACTTCTAAGCTAGCCTATAGTATCATACATCATTTTTTGTACAGAAGGTCATTTCTCTTCTGTAGACGTATTGGATAAGTCCCGTGATTATCCGCACCCAGTGATTGATATGCTTCAAATGACTTAATTGACCATTTGATTTTGTCCTTATTATCTCTTCTTTTGCCCTACGCCAGTTTTCCCTAGAACCATAAGTTATGGTATTAAATCCAGTCAGCTGACATGTGTCTAGTGGTATTAGTTTTATTTTAGACTCAGGAAATTGCACCCATATAAGTTCTTTGAGGCTTTCTTCGCCATTGTGTAGGAGTGTATTCACGTACCTTTTTTTTTTTAATAATGCATTCATACACGAGTCTCTTTTTGCTATTCTGAGCTCAATCGAAAAGTTCAATTTTCAATAAAACTACGTTGCAGCTATTTTCATAAATTTCCGTTAATTGTATTTCTTCGTGTATTTCTTTTATTCTGATAGTTTTCCAATTTCTCATTATTTGTAGTTGAACTGCATGATTTATTTATGTATTCATTTCTTTGTCCTTTCTTTTTAGTTGCCGCAAAAAATTTATCAATTTTAATTTTACTAATTAATTATTTGTAACTGTTTCATCGCTAATCACTGTTAAATAAAAGTTTAAAAATATATAACACATTTTCTTTGCCACTTTACTATATCAGTTAATATGTCCGAGTTCCGAGATGTTCGATTGAAATTGGCCACAAATTTGCAATTGTATTCTTTAAATGTATCTGTTGTCCAGTTTGACATAATTGGTTATATTGTACTCCTACCAGATACTTTATATTTATTTCGTTTTTTATATTGATTTGTTTATTGATCTGCGAATCTGTGAACAATGTACAACATGTAGGGTTATTTCCACGTTCCTACTTTCTACTTATATTTTGACAGATATTTTCGGACATACAAAACAAAAATTTCCATCACATCTCATTATTAATAGAAGTGTACATTCATTATTTCGATTAACAACAGAATTTTTAGTTGTCTTAACTCTCAACAGAATTTACAAAAAAAAATGATATAATAATTGATAATATTAATAAATTGATATAATTTTAATTTTGCCGTTTATTTTCTCACAAAATATTTACTTTATTGTTAATATTTAAATAACAAAACTTCGTACATAACACCTCCATAAACTTCAACTTTATCTTGATTGCGATATTCTTCATAAACATAAAAAGTACAACCATTGTCATCGGCGACGGGATAGCTGGTATAGATTTTTCCTACCCAATTTCTGCCAGAAAAGAACTGTCTTCCAAGGTATAGCGAAGAATTGTAATTGAGGGCAAGTGATTCCCATCCAGCTCTTACTGGGCGGGAATCATCAGAGTCAAAGAGTGATTCAAAATATGAAGGTCTAGCATACTCCCAAAAGAGTTTGTTTAAGTAATCATTTTTTCCAACTAGAATCTAAAAAATAACAAGTATCATTTAAAGTTCTCTCTAAATCCCTAGTTGATTAAAATTGTTTATGAAAAAAATTTGCTTACAAGAATGATCATTTTTTAATGTATCTAGAGAACAAGTAGGTACATTTGACTAGGCAAACATAAAAATCATGATATAGACAAGCAATATAAGAGAATCCACTTTAAAGTATAAAGTTTAAAAAAGAAAATATATATATATATATATATATATATATATATATATATATACATATATATATTCACTATATATTTTTACTCAATTAGTTTTGAGTTTCTTGAACCGTACTATATTTAATATAAAATTAGTATTTCTTGGGTTTAGGTTCAATAAGATATATATTACATGTAAAACTAGATTTTATTTTCCATAGCAATCAACGTTTCGGCAGGAAACCCTTGCTTTGTCAAGATTCTAAAATGTACATGCATAAGAACAAACAGTTATTGTAAAATATGTATATATATGACTTACCAAAACGTAAAACGGGACACAGACATTAATGAACTGACAAATAAAAGTTGATATCTAATATCTCATAGTTTACTGTCATTAGTATATAATTATTTTTATATGAGCGTATCATTGATGTATCATATGACATCCGAAGGGATAAAAAGATTATACAGCATTGCTAAAGCAAGGGACAAGTCATCAAAGGACTTAACACACGTGCAGCAGATTAAGAATGCGGATGGAAGAGTTTTAAGAACCCATGTTGAAATAAAGCAAAGATGGTATGCGTACTTTAATAAGTTGCTAAATGAAGAACAACAAAAGTGGCAGAGGATGCGGGATACCAAATGATAATTTAATACCGGGGATAGCGAGAGATTAAGTTGTCGAGGCGTTAAATAGGACCAAGAACGGTAAGGCAGTGGGACCTGATGGAATACCTGTGGAGGTTTGGAAGGCTCTAGGAGAGGAAGGGGTTGATATTGTGTGGCAAATGATAAGTAGGTTGTATGAGGAAGAAAGGATGCCCACTGCATGGAGAGAGGATGTGATGGTATCATTAGGACATCGATGAAGGAAAGATAAATCGATAGGAGAAGAACAGTTTGGTTTATGCCAGGAAGGAAGACAACGGATGCCCTGTTTGTATTGAGACAGTTGATAGAGAAATACAACGATAAAAAAAGAGAGCAACATTTGATATTTATAGACCTTGAGAAGGCGTATTGCACAGTTTCTAGACAAGAGCTATGGAGATGTATGAGAGAGAAATGGGTTCCTTAGAAGTACGTAAGGCTCGTGAAGGATATGTATGAGGGAGCGTACACCAAAGTAAGGACTGCTATCGGATTGACCGAAATTTTTTTAGTGACGGTTGGTGTCATATATTTGACATTTTAGTAGTTCCATGACATGACACTTGAACGTTGACAGATGTCATGGGACGTTACTCACTTCATTACTTAAGGAGTTACGTTATGTAGGTTACCACACACACGCTTTTAATTAGTGAAATAAAGGAACATAAAATACATTCAACACCATTTTCATTACATTACACGTACATATACACCAGCTTGGTGACGAGGACGGTCGAATCTACAAGAAATTCTTTAAAAGATGACTGAGACTACAATCCATTCTGTTCACAGCGTATTTAAATAAATTAAATACAAAACATAATATGTTTTTGTTTTTAATTCATTAACCTTACAAGTTTAGCATTTTCTTACGATGAGGAGACTTGTTATATACTTGACATTTTAGTAGTTCTATAACATGACACTTGGACGCTGACAGATGTCATGGGACGTTACTCTCTTCATTACTTACGGAGTTACGTTATGTAGGTTACCACACATATATGTTTTTAATTAGTGAAATAAATGACCATAAAATACATTCAACACCATTTTCATTACATTACACGTACATATACAACAGTTGGTTTTTCTTCACACCTTGTAAGCAATTAGCATACATTATTAGAGTTTATAACTTTCTCAATGCCCAATAAAGTATAATATAAGATAAGATTATATTAGTATTACCTTGATATTATCGCAAATTTTTTCGATCTCTTTTAAACCTACAGCAATATGCACACATTTTTGTCCTGCGATAATACTTGTAGGTATGAAACCCTCAAATTGTTCATTACTGTAGTGAACTAATCCAATATAAGTATCCTCATGGTCCATAGTTTCTCCAGATGGGATTGCATCGTCGGGGATTGAATCAGGATTATAATCCTGCCATTCAACGACGTCACCTAAAATTTTAAAAGAAGAAAATAATTTTAAGTTAATATTTTTAGTAAAACAGGCAAAAACTCAGCAGTACGTATCAACAAAATTCCAATTGTATATAACATTAAACATTTATGAAATATTTATTAAAATATTATGACGAAATTATTAGACAAAAGAACCAAATGACTATCTACAGAACATTAATTAGACCCATAGTAACCTATGGTTTTGAGACCTGAGTAAAGAAGCGTCACTTGCTGTCTTTACTACTCTATTTATTGTCATTCAGCTTATATGATCGTTTCATTCTACTCTTTTATTTCTTACCCAGTCCTAGATGTTCTCCACCTCGCCCCTACGTCATATATCTGTACTTCTAGCTCTGTCCCATAGTGTTTTACCATCAATTTTTTCATCTCAAGTGTTTTTATCTCTGCTGTTTCTAATATTCTTCTTGTCCTCTCTATCTCAGGTCGTGTTTCTGCCGCGTATGTCATTACTGGTCTGATGACTGTTTTGTAAATTCTGCCTTTCATTTCTTCTCCGATATTTTTATTTCTCCATATTGTTTCATTCAGGCAACCTGCGGCTCTGTTTGCTCTATTCACTTGATCTGCTACCTCTGTTTCAACCTTTCCGGTATTAGATAATATGATGCCTATATATTTAAAGTCCATCACTTGTTCTATTATCTGACCTTCCAGCTCCAATTTACATCTTAGTAAACTTGCTGTTAGAACCATGCATTTTGTCTTTTTTTGGGGAAATTAGCATGTTGAATGTAGTTACTATAATGTTTACAATTTGTATATATATATATATATATATATATATATATATATATATATATATATATAAATATTTATATATATATATATATACAATTTATGGGCCTGCGTAGCGCAAGCGGTAGGATGCTTGACTCGCAAGCCGGTGGTCCGGGGTTCGAATCCCACCGCCGGCAAGGACATCTAGACATTTTAAAAATGTCTATAGGCCCCAGGTCGACTCAGCCTGAATAAAAATGAGTACCTTGGGTAAAACCAGGGGTAATAATAGACGGTTGAAGCGTAGCACTGGCCATGTTACCTTCCTTGTATACCGTAGGCCCTAGATATAGCAGACTACCCTGCTATACTCCCAAAGCCGCGACAGCGGTATAAAACGGGAGACTATTATATTATTATATATACAATTTATATATATTATGTTCTTTGCCTCAAGGTACACAAAACTCTGAAGCTGAATCTGGACAAAAAAAACGAAGAAATTTACTGAGAAGCTAAAAACAAAGCCAAAAGGATTTGAAAAAAAAAAATACATCAGCAATCATGGAAAAAATTTGTGAACTTGAAATACCAGGGCCCACACTAGCTGAAGTAAAGTCCGCAATTTCGTCCCTAAAAACCATAAAGCCCCAGGCCCAGGCGGCATACAGGCGGAACTACTAAAAAAAGGGGGAGAAAAGCTCCACCTTGAAATATATTATCTTATAAGAGAAGTCTGGGAAAGAGAAGAAATATCGAAACACTGGCATGAAAGCCATATAGTGCCTATCCACAAGAAGGGAGACAAACAAATATGTCGGAACTATAGAGGAATATCGTTAATCAACACAACGTACAAAATTATATCCATAATACTGTCTAGAAGGCTAACTCCATACGCAGAGGAAAAAATAGGCGACTATGAAAGCGGATTCAGACCGAGAAGGTCGACCATAGACCAGATATTCGTCTTACGCCAGGTGTTGGAAAAAAACTGGGAATTCAACCGCAATGTACACCAAATCTTTGTGGACTTTAAACAAGCTTACGATTCTGTTAGCAGAGAAGCATTGTGGGAGACCATGGTAGAAATGGGAGTACCTGGAAAGCTGGTACGATTAGCACAGGTGAGCACCACGTCGGAGGAATTCCTCATTGACACCGGGCTTAGACAAAGAGATCATCTCGCTCCCTTGCTATTTAATTTTGCACTGGAACATGTGGTAAGGAAAGCTCAACCACAACTGACAAACGAATTTGCCGCCCAAGGATCAAAAATACTATTGGCGTTTGCGGATGACGTGGACACAATTGCAGAATGCACCAGAGATGCAAAAGAAGTTTTCACTCTATTCGAAAACGGAGCCAAGGAAGTTGGTCTGAAGTTCGACGAGGACAAGACCAAGTACATGGTGGTTACGAAGAACCCAAGACCAAGGGTAAGACAAAACGTTAAAATTAATAAATACAACTTTGAAGTCGTCAAAGAATTCAAGTACCTGGGAGCGATCATAACATTTGAAAATAAATATGAAAAGGACGTGGCAGCCAGAATCATTGCAGGAAACAGATAATATTACTTATTATTGACCGTACTTAAATAAAAAATACTCTCAATACCAGCAAAAATAAGAGTTTACAAGACAATAATTCGTCCCACAATAACGTATGGAAGGGAGACATGAACCAGCGGGAAACGACAAAATTACTGGTACTGGAAAGAAAGATACTGCGGACTATTTTTGGGCCTTGCCGAGAAGAGACAACAGGAGAATGGAGAAGAATACACAATGATGTACGTGATGAGTGACGAAAGACTCCTGAATGCCACATTCTGGGAAAGGCCCGATAGCAGAAGGTCTGTTGGTCGCCCAAGAAAGAAATGGAAGGATGCAGTAGCCAGTGATCTATGCAAAATGGGAACACAGCAATGGGAAATAGCTGCTCAAGACCTACAACAATGAAGGGAAATAGTAAACGCAACCAAGACTCACATAGAGTTGTAGAGCCAAATGATGATGATGACAAACTTAATTAGGTCACTAACCATTTTATAGAAATAAAAATTCAGTTATAAATTAACTGCAATTTTCATTGAGTCATAACGTAGATAATGAAAGATATTTAGTATATTTTCTGTTGAGCTTACCTTGGCTAGTCCTTCCATAAGCTTGGTGACTATAGAAAAGTACTAGAATAAAACACAACTTGTTTGCTATCATCTTGGTATATGAGTACATATAACTGAATTTACACTAATACTTTTGTTTTTATATACTAAAAATTCCGGAAATATTAAGTGTTCGGATATTAGAATTATAAGTGTTTTATCTGTAATTCAATAGATACATATAATGACCCAGGTGGTTAATGCGTGCATTTGCTTTTGAAAGTAAAAATAGATAATATAATTAGATACAAGTGCAAGTTTCCTTTAAAAATATGGAAGTAATTAATAAAACTAAATACTTTAGGATTTAATTAACATAATGCAGTTACGATCAAATACATAATTGTCAGTGTTAACCAATTTGATAGTTTCGACAAGTAAATCAAAGAAAACAATTGCAGTGAAAAAATAGTAGAGCCCGAAAAAAATCGTAATTGGGGCCATGATTTATTACCTATTATTTATTTTGTGTGGGTAGTCACTACCACATAAATTTTGTAAAACACGTATTATACTATTTGATTTTTTTAAAACACAATTTTAAAGAGGTCTTTAAAACTGCTTTTAGGTTTTTTCTCAATTCGGAAAAAATTATTCACCTGCAAAAATCAAGGGAAATCACCGAAATTACTATTCCGTTGTCTCTCTAAAACGAAATTTTTAAATAATACGGCTTGTTCTGTGGGACTAAAAACCTCAAATTATTTTAGTGGTGACAAGTTTAGCATAGTTCTGATTAATATTTGTTTTATAAGATATAAAACAGATGAATTATTTTTGTTTCTAGAGGAATTAGGATTTGAGAAGCATTGGCTTGAAGTCAACGAGCCTTTTTTTGTATTTTGTAGAAAAATATGCCACAATTGATAGGTATGATCGTCCAAGTTCAGCTCATGGTGGCACCTTAATTCTTTCTACAAATGATGATTTTTCTCCTATAACAAAATATGACTTTCTGTTGAATAAAGCCTTTTTTGAGTTTTTATTGGTTTATAGCGAGAATGTTAATCTTGCATTTATAGATCACCTCATTCTTCCACAGAACTATTTTTTCAGGCCCTGTTAAATTTGTTAAACGACCTGCCTAATAAAAGCAGAAAAATTCTGTGCGGTGACTTGAATATTAATTACGCTGTCGCTTGTGCTACCAAAAAAGATCCTTTTCCTATCTCCCCAATTCAAAAAAAGTCTCGAATTAATTCTTTATAAGACCAGTTGATAAATCTGAACTGATCCAAATAATCAGTAGTATTGCTTGTCAAATTTAAGGTGATACTTGACAAATTTGTCCACCTGCGTAGAAAATTAAGTGAGAACGCATTCGGAGGAAAAGCCTCCTTGGTACACTCCATACTACAAGTTTACAGAGAGTGACCTTATTTATTAATGGAACTTCTATGATATGCCTATATTGTATGTTATTTTGACGTTTAAATTTTTCTTTCGGAAATTTTTCTCAAAATACAAAATATTTTGTTTTTGTTACTTGGTAAAAATTCCGACCAATCTTGATATATGGAAGCGAGAGCTGGGTTTTAACAAAGCAATTAAAAAGCAAGATACAAGCCATTGATATGAAATATCTAAGACGAGTCAAAGGAATAACACGACGAGACAAAATAAGAAATGAAGATGTTAGAGAAGAACTGGGCATAGAATCTGTACTACACGCTATTGAAACACAACAAATAAAATGGTTTGGTCATCTGTGCCGAATGAGCGACAACCGACCCGTTAAGCAAGTCTGGAAGGCTAAAGTGAAAAAGTTTAAAACCAGAGGCAGACCACGGAAAACCTGGGATGACGAAGTAGGGCAGATTTTGAAAAGTAGGGGAATCGAATGGTCAGAAGCTCAAAATAAGGCAAAAAACAAGCAAGAATGGACAAAATTCGTGCACAGAATAGAATAGAAAAAAAAAAAAAGAAAATTCTGTATTTTCATTGGATTTGAGATGTAATGTAATGTATATCTGTAACATGTATTTGTATTAACCTCACACCTTAGGGTAGAGAGGTGTTCGATTATATATATATATATATATATATATATATATATATACTTGGTAAAAAAATTCTTCTAATAATTATATTTTATTTGACTGATTAATATTGACCATTCAGTCATGTTGAAGCGGCAGTTTTTTCGAACACTTCTATAAATGTCTCGTTCTGTAATTTTATAAGAGGAATATTGGCAGAGATGAAAGCTTTACATTTGCATTACAGTAAACTTTATAAGAATAAAAGAAGAGTAGTTAATCTTATACCTGGAACATACCGACGAAACATTTATTACTCAATTTTTATACTAGAGTAATATTTTATATTATAGTCATATAATTTTATTCTTCGGATCTTTGGCACAGCGGCGGCCGGCCAGGTGAAGTAGGTGAAGGTGAGGTTCACCAAAAAAATATAATTAAATTGAGACAAATAAATAAAAAATGAAAACAACATTATTATATCTAAATTCTGAAATCAATTATTTATTCTCTTTTAATTAATCTAAAAATTAAAAAAGACAACTAGCTTTATTAGCGGTACGTACTTGACGGTCAAGTCCTGACCTGTGTCACTAGCCGTGTATAATAGGATTCAGGAAGAGGTGAATATAATTTTTGAAATGGAAAATCCATCTGCATCAGCGTTCACGGTTGCCATGGCAACGTGACGTCAGCCTATCCTTAGTGATAGCTGAGGAAACTGGTACGTGCAGTTCCGCTTAAGAATATATTATTCGTCTTCACCCACTGTTGGATGTGTATTTGGTATTCCTATTTTTCGGAAATTTCTCTAAGCGACAATATTTTGAAATTTAGTCCATTATATTGATATTTTTATATAGTATAGTGATAGTGTATAGTATAGTATTTATTAGTTTAGTTTAGTCACAATATTAATTTTATGTGTTTAGTGCACTTTGTTAATATATTTCTCTGTGGTTTGTTTCGGATTTCGGATATAAAGTGTTCTCGTGGATTTCGTTTGGACAAAAATAATTTTAGAGAGACATGAATCCAATTAATGACTTCTTCTTCCTATGCCGTCTCCATTAATTTTCATTTCTAAAAATTTCTCTGTCTTTTGCAACGTGGAATAAATCGTCTACAGTCATGTTTGACCAGTCTCAAATATTTCGCAGCCATGATTTCCTCTTTCTACCTATTCCCTTTTTACCATCGACTCTACCCTACATGATGACCTGCAGAAGACTATATTAAATGGTGGCTAAATTAATGACTTGGTGTGTAATACATTAGAGACTCCATTTAGGCATTGGAAAAATGAAGATAAAAGGGATGTTCTTTTCAGGCGTGGTGTTTTAATCGCCAAAAAACCCTCAATGAAATGTCGAGGTTCAGAACTAAAATACCCCAGGCAAGCAGAACTGAACAAGAAAAACTGTTTTCAAGTTATTAGGGCCATAAACTCTAAACATTTTTTAACGAATTTTTTATGAGATTTGGACGAGAAGTAGGTACCAAAACTCCTTTTGGCTCCGGCAAGCTTTCCTCATCTTCACTACTTTTTTAGGCCACGAGCCGCCGCTGCTTTGGCATTTTAGCATTTTAGTAAGTTATAAATATTTTAATATGTTGTTTATTTCTTTACAATAGAATAATACCCTGTATAAATATTGTCTTCATTAATTTTTTTTTGTTATATGTCGCAATGTAGGAACTCGTTTTTCCGTGACATAATAATTTATTATTATACGCCGAAGTAAACCTTTGTCAAAATCGTCCAAGTTGGATTTTGGGGCAGATCTCATTCTTTTGTTTGGCGTCGAAAATGATGTACGGTCTGTCCCAAACCCTTCTTTCAGTGCGTCACTAATTTTGACGTCATATAGGATTTTAAGAATGTCGAGAATTATTGCATGACATTTTAGTTAAATTTGACAGTTGCAGGATCGTAATCTGTCTTTTTCTAATTGAAAATAATTTAATAATTTTAATATTAGTCTTTGTCCTTTCTCTATATATCTCGGCATATTTAAAATATTTTTATTATACAATAAATAAATACAAAATTAAATTTTCACTGTAAAATGTCTGAAAATACTAACCTGGAATGACAATTATCATTTTATCAGTTGACATTGTGAAAGTACTGTCACGATCGAGACAATCTGCATCAAATTATATTTATGCGCATCATTGATTGGGTATCTATTTAGCGGATTCTAAACTCCAACCGATTATACATCCGTAAGTAGAATTGGCTTACGATAAATAATTTTCTAAGTTCTATGTATAATAATCACAGACTCACGTTTTCTTCTGTCACTTCTAGCTTAATGTGTTAGAGAGAATTCGATCAACTATGACGCACTGAAAGAAGGGTTTGGGACGAATTATAGAAGCACCTTCTTCTATATTTTTCATTTCACGAGAGATCCGTTTTATAGTGGCTATACTTACTCCCGTTGTTAAGGAAGCACGCTCTTGAACTTTTTTAAAATCTTTAACATGCGGATTTTACATCGCTTCTCTCTGCATAAAAATAATTACATTTGCTATTACCTTCCTCGTTTGTCCAGACAAGACTTTGCCTTCTAATTTTGAATGAAAATCCATGTTTATAATTTAAAGTACTTAACAATAATTATTTAAAAAGTAAAATCTATTGTAATACGATATTTCTTCAACACACAGTAACTTTAAACATAAGTAAAATAAAAAAAAAACTTTGTCGCAGACTATACAAGTACCTTGCACTTCGAAGTGCCAAGAAATAATAAGGACGAATTCTGTTGTGGTCGAATGCGCATCGTGGGTGGAGCCTAATTTCAAATCGGCCAAGTATCACGTTAAATTTGACAAGCAATATCAAAAGCAAATCTTCTTGTAGTACTGATGGACTATCCATAAAAATCTTTCAAAAGAATGTGTGGGAAGTCTTGGTCTCACTAATTAATGATTCCCTTAAAAAAGGTATATTTTCAGAGTACCTAAAGACAGCCATTATTATTCCTCTTCATAAGGGTGATGAAAAATCAATTTTTCGTTGAAAACAACATTTTATCACAAAGTCAGTTTGGCTTTTTATCTAATAACTGTACCAGCGATGCTATGTTTTCTGTACTTCATGAGGTCTATCAAGCACTAAACAATAATCTTTAAACTGCCATGGTTTAATCACAAATTAGTTCATTAATTTGTAATCTCACATTAATCTTAATTTTCTGAATTTGTATAGTTTCATCGTGTTTAATTGTGAAACATATCGATTAGCAACTTAATTACAATTTGTTTAACTTCCTGCAAACTATTGCATAATATTTTATTGAGGAAATGCCTACGATCATTTCCTCGGTTTAAATTATATTTGCCAGCTTGCAAAGTCAAAGGTTTTGTTCTATGCAGGGGGCAGTACACTATTTTGATGAATCGTAGCATTTTAGTGAGATTATAAATATAGCTTCGGGACTAGTTTGAGACTCGGTCTATTTACCTCAATAACGACTAGACTATAATCATTCAGTAGCTGTCAATAAAACTATATTTTACTTCACGACTTCAACATTTTATTTGATGATCGTCGATCGAGAAGAATCGGACAAAGGGAATGTAGAAACAAATCGAACTTATAACTACATTCGAATTTGTCCAGCTACGGTTTTTTTGTGAATATGTTAAAGCTTTTGATTGTGTAAATCATTAAGTTTTAATAGAAAAAGTAAATTTCTACGACATTCGAAGTATTTGTTTGAATTGATTTCAATATTGCTTGAGGAATACAAAATCACTAATTAGAGCAAATTATACTGATTCTAGTCAAAAAAGCATTGTATGTGGAGTACTACACCGTTCAGTATTGGGTAATCTACTTTTCCTTATCTATATAAATGACATCACTAACTTAAAAATCGATGGATTTTTTTTTCTTTTTGCTGACGATACCAGATGATACCAGTATCACCTGATCTGATGAATATAACTTCTAATCTACTTAAAATAATAACCTGCTCCAACTTTAATTTACTCTTTTAACGTGGATAAGACAGCAGCATTATCCTATAGAGGAGCTCTTCAACCCTTGCCCCTTAATAACAGCCAGATCAGGATCGTTGATTTTGTGAAATTTCTTGGTATTTTTATAGACAGCAACCTTAAATGCTCCCTTCATATCGATTTCTTAAGTAAGAAAATAAGTAAGAAAGTAAGTTGAATGGAAACACAGGAACCGATAAATGATTAAATTTTAATTAACTTCTGTTCTACAGAGTTTCTTTTAGAAAGTCATTACTGTTTGAGCTATTTACGGTTGAAAATAACGAATTTTCTGGAAAAGTTGGAAAAGTCACGTTTTTTTAACAGTTTTTGTTAATAACTTGATATGCATATAACTTAAAATATGCCTTTGATAGAAAAAGTATACAAAAAAATAAATTTTATAAAAGAAGAATGAGATTAATTTTTATAAGATATTTTAAATACAATAAAAAGTGAGATATGGTTTGTGCAAAAAAAACATTTTTTTTAATATTTGGATCAATGTGTTCAACGTTGAAATAAAAGAAAAGGGTTCATTTTTCGGTTGTAATGATATTAAAGTTTTTTATAGTTCATGAAAGGACCTTTAAACACTTTAAAAAGTAGCTTGCATGTGAACTAGCTAAATTACAGCTCGTAAAAGATGGACTCTTCGAATATTTTAAGAAGAAATGGGCAGTACAATTAACCTAGTATCAAAATTAATCGTTTTTCTTCTACATTAGTCTTGTTGAGATCTCCTACTGCTTGGAGGATGAAGTGAGGATCAGACCACGTACCGCCAACCGCAAGTTACCCTTTATGTGGTTTCTCCCGAGCACTTGTTGTCCTGGCAGGTAGGTTCTGGTTTGGTTATCTTCTACATTGGCAGGGAAGAGGTTTCGGGCATAAACTGTAATCTTCTGAGTAGTTGCCGCCACTCTTTCTGCTCTGGACTCTCTTCTATTTCGGACCTCCTTGGACGGTATCCAAGCAGTAGTTCGGAAGGTGTTTCTTCCGTGGCGTCGTTCCTCTGTGGCGTCAGACTAATTACGATGTAGGAGATATATGTGTCTTCGTTTGAGGATACTCTTGCTATAAGAGCCTTCTTGATCTCCTGGACACGCCCCTCCACGGGGTTTGCCTGTTGGTGGTATATTGGGCTGAACTCTGCCTGAATATTGGTCCTGTTGAGAAATCTTTCCCAGGAATCGATTCTGTACTGGGCTGCGTTGTTGGTAATGATGACCTTTGGACATCTCCATTGGTTGCACAGCTCGCCTTGTAGGAAGAAATAAGGAAAGAGGCCAATATTCATTACTAATAAATGTTTCCATGACTTAATTAAGAACTAAAATTAGATTACGTCGAAAGAAAAAGAAAGTACCAAATATACAAAACCTTAATAAGACCGGTGCTGCACATATGGTTTAGAAACCTGGACACTCTCTGTGAGAAGTGAGGAAATAATTATAGCCACCTTTAAAAGAAAAATCTTACGACACATACAAAAGCACAAAAGAGAATGGAATTTGCGGAGAAGATACAACTTTAATTATACAAAATATACCAGGATCTGAATATCATAATATTCATTAAAATAGGACAGCTGCGTTGAATTGGACATGTTGAAAGACTGGAAGAAGGCAAAATACTAAACAAAAAAAGCAAACAAGGAGTAGGACAAATTTAATAGAAAATGATATATAACAGCCTCAAAAATAAAAAATAGGTGCAAAAAAGCACGAAACAAATCAAAATGGAGAAGAATCCTGGAGCAGGCCAAGACCTAAAACGGGTTGTCGAGCCAGTAATGACGATGATGATGATGTGTGCTAGTGACTAACCACCCAAAATAAATATACTCCAGTCGTCAGAGACGAAAATGCCACTCAACCTCTAAAAATCATACGAACAAGCTGAATTTCGCCGAGAATATTAATTTTGGGACCCTAAGAAAGATGCAAAAAGTTTACCACTTTTACCTTCGGGTTTCCCCCTAAAACTCGTAGGGGTAGTAAAAGGCAAAAAAAACCGATTTACTAAGAATCCGGACGCCGTAGAAAAAAATATTTTAAATAATAAATGTAACTGGGATAATTTTAAACAAAAATATTTATTACAACGTTTTGTGTAGAATAAACCGTTATCTCACAAACAACGCTTGAAGCTACCGTCGATTTTGAATGTCAATTACGCGCGCGAAATCAATGTTTAGCTCGACGGTAAAAATTCGATATCTTTGGATCCAAGTGTCCTACCGACAAAAAGTAAGATGCGTTTTAAAGGCAAAGAGTGCAGCTTTCGTATGCAGTTTTTGTATTTTGTCGAGAGTAAACTTAGTTTTTATAATATATCTTTTGTGTAAGATATCTTTTGATTCAAGGGTTCTATCGACAAAAATCAAGATGCGCTTTAAAGGTAAAGAGTTCTACTTACTAATTTTTGTATTTTGCTGCAAATAAACTTAGATTTTATAAAGGTGTTAAATACATAAACGTGGGGCAATTTTTGTCATTTTTTATTATTCTCATGAGATCAATACAATCTATCCCTTTTATTGACTAGCCACTATAAATTTTCGATTACTAGAGCCTAAACTTCAAAACCTGTAGCATGAAATTTTAGTTTTGAGTTTTGGCAACAAATATGGGGCATTTGAAATATGCTTAAAAACGCTGGATAATCTTAAACGTTTAAAACTTTTTCATTAAATTAGCACCTTTTTCAAGCGAACCAAACTTCTGCTATAAGCTACACCCAAAACCGTCTTCGTGGAGACGTTTCCCGTAACGTGCGATCGTTAGAAATGTAAAACATTAAATTCTTCGTTTTTTATTTATATATAAAATGCCTCATATTTGTTGCCACAACTCAAAATTAAAATTTCATGTCATAGGTTTTAAAGATTGATCTCTAAAAATGGAAATTTTACTACGACTGGTTAATGAAAGTGATGAATTTTGTTGATCTCTCAAGAATTGTAAAAAATGGCAAAAATCGCACCACGTTTATTAATTTAACAGCTTTATAAAAACTTAGTTTATTCGCGGCAAAATACACATACAAAACCTGCATACGAAAGCTGCGCTCTTTACCTTTAAAACGCATATTGATCTTTATCGATAGGACACTTGGATCAAAAGATATCGAATTTTTACCGTCGAGCTGATACAAATTTTATTGAACATTGATTTCGCGCACGTAACTGACATTCAAAATAGACGGTCGCTTCAAGCGTTGTTTCTAAGAAAATGGTTCATTCTATACAAAAAGTGCTAATAAACATTTTGTTTAAAATTATCTTAGTTACATTTTTTATTTAAAACATTTGTTTCAACGGCGTACAGATTCTTGGTAAATCGATTTTTTTGCGTTTTAAACCCCCGACGAGGGGGGTTTTCGAGGGAAGCCAAACGGTAAAGTGGTAAACTTTTAACATCTCTTTTGGGATCCCAAGGACTAATAAGGCATAGCTCATAGCTTATTTCAATTACGATTATTTTCGATGGCTCTATACTATTTTTCCACTGCAATTCTTTCATTTACTTGTAAAAACTATGGAATTAGTTAATATTAATATTCAAAATTATTTAATCGTATAACTTCGTTATGTTAATTAAATTCTAAAATAGTTAGTTTTATTAATTGCTTCCATATTTTTAAGGGAAAATTGCAATTGAATATAATTATAATTATCTATTTCTATTTACAAAAGGGCACCACCTGTGTAATATGTACCTATCTATTGAATTACGGATAAAACACTTCAATCTCTAAGATCAAAACATTTAATATATCCGGAGATTTTAGTACATAGAAACAAAAGTTATTAACAACATCAGATACGCCGATGACACCGCAATAATGGCAGAGAGTCTAGAAGAAGATCTTCAAACCCTGCTGAATGCTGTAAACAATGAATGCACTGAAAAGGGCTTAACAATCAACGCAAAAAAAACAAAATCGACGGTGGTCGGAAAAATTAATATCGAAGACTCAGTACTAAGATTAGATAACAAAATCCTGGAAAGGGTGGAACACTTTAGATATCTGGGTAGCTGGATTGACTGCAGGGTTGAAAGTGACGAGGAAATTTCGACCAGAATAGATCTCGCACGGAAAAAATTTATTAACTGGCGTTCTGTATTATGCAATAGAAGTCTGGCGTTGACCACACGTCTAAGAGTATTGAAGTGCTACGTCTGGTCCACTTTGTTCTATGGATGTGAAACCTGGACAACAAAAATCAAAAATCTTAACAAATTAGAAGCGTTTGAGTTATGGTGTTACCGTCGCATGCTCAGAATCCCGTGGACAGCACACATATCTAACGAACGCGTGCTAGAGACCGTGCACAAAGAGCGAGAATTGATTGTCATCATCAAAATGAGAAAGGTCAAATACTTCGGTCATATAATGAGAGGACCTAAATATCGCTTACTCCGGTTAATCATTCAGAGCAAAATCGAAGGAAAACGTTGGGTCGGAAGAAAACAACTGTCCTGGCTGCGTAACATTAGACAATGGACAGGTCGAACGGTCGAGGAACTGTTTCATCTAGCTGCCGACCGAGAATCATTTCATTAGCTTGTCAATATGACGATAGCCAACGCTTGAATACAAGCACGGCACACAAAGAAGAAGAATAAACAAAAGTATTAGTGTACCTTTAGTTATATGTACTCATATACCATGATAATGGTAGAAACGTTGTGTTTTATTTTAGTACCTTTTTATAGCCATCAAGTTTATGAAAGAAGCAGCCAAAGTAAGCTCAATAGAATAAATAGTAAAAATCTTGTATAATCTATGTCCTAAACCCTAAAATATTGCAACAATTAATTTATGAATGGATTTCTTTTTCTAATTGTATAAATCGTACGTCTCCTGCTTAAATTTGTACAATTTTTAATTTGTAGGACTACATACTCCAGAATTCTTGTAATGCCCTATAAAGCCAGCTTTCATATCCATATAAAAGATGTTCAATTTTTCACATGCGAAAAACCATGTCATATTTTCCGCTAATATACAGACAGTTTTAAAATAACAAACGGAAAAGACTATCTCGACTGTTGACTGCATCTAGCAACAGACATACTCTCTTGACTGTTGACTTTCGCTAGCAACAGACTTCCTCTCTCTCGACTGTTGACTGCCGCTAGTAACAGACATTCTTTCGATACCGCGAAATCCTCTTTTGAATCGTAGAGACAACAAATGCAGATATGCTCTATCTCTTGATCTTAGTACGGCGAGACACGTGTTTAGAAACCGGTAAAGACAGCTCCCCCGTACGAGAAATAACCGCAAGTGAAAGCCTATAAATACCACGAATGTGTGTGGAACAGCAGTATTGGTAAGACTTTTTATAAACTTGATTTGTCTTTTATCTGTATAACCCTTTACTACTTCTAATTATTTTGAACCAGTCCCTTTTTGATATAGTTCTCATACACTGAAATTATATTAATAAATTCACATATCTACACCCTTTTTTGTACAAAATAGTAGGAGAGGCCATTGTCTTAAAGTTTTTTTATTTTATCGTTTCTTGACTTATTCTTCAATGTTCTGCGTATTATTGTTTCACATATATATACTGAAACCAGTCAATTCTGTGATCAAAATCTCAGTAGTTCTCGAAATCTTTGTAACATTCTTAACAATTGAAATAATTCAGTTATTCTAGCGGATGATCGTCAATTACTTTTTTTGTTCTTATGGAATATTTACCTTCAAACAACATACCTTCTATCTTTATTATCGATGGTTTCATATTAAAATTCTTACACACTACTTAGATATATGTAGTTTGTAGATGGTTTTAAGTAGCTCACTTTCAGATATTGGTTTAAAAAAAGTATTACTTTTAATTCTTGTGTAAATGCTCTTACATATACATGTAATAATATTGTTCCGTTTAAGATTCGATCCAAGTGTTCACTTGAATATCGTAGAGTAAGGACGTATTCCGCCGAGTGCGATAGCAAAAAGTGACCACCGATAAGAACAATTAAAATCTAATTATTAAAATTCTAGTTATTAAAATAAACAGTAAAGTGGCAGTGGCGTACCGAATTCTGTTTTCTACAATGAACAATTCACACACACGGAACACAAAAATTTAGTGTCTATTGTAGTATCAGCAGAAATTGCAGGTAAGCAGCAGGTCCACTATTAACAAACATTCAGGAACATGTACCCAACTCCCCAACAACATTCTTCACTAGAATACCCATCCGAACATGCACCAAACCACATATACTGGCAACCCATAAATACCCCTATATCAAACATTCCACAAAATCAATTCGCTCTTCCGCCACAACCACAACAATTTCCACCACAACCCCAACCAATTTACTACAATCCAAGCAACCCATCTACTGTAGGGCAGACCTCAAACACAAAGCTAAAACTTGCAATTACACATTCAGAAAACTCGGATATTGAGTCTAGCGAAGACGACGATCAAGAAACCCAAAATAAAAACTCATGGCAAGTAGTCAAAAAACGTAAATTTTCAAAACAAAATAACTATCCTAATTCTCCAAGCTCACCACCAACAAAAATACAAAATCGATACAATGCATTATCAAACGCCGAAAGCTCTGAACAGACTGAAACAGAAAAACAACAGAAAATACCAAAACCACCTCCAATATTCGTATATGGCGTCAAAAACTTTAAAGATATGGTCGATAACTTTGCACAAATTGTGGAGGAAGAAACCTACTATACCAGAACTCTGCCTAAGACATTTACGAGAAGAAGGAATTATTCACCACACTTACCAAATAAAGGAAGAACGTGCCTATAGAGTGGTAATAAGACATATCCATCACTCAATACCCACAGATATAATATACTAACAGATATAACAAAGGAACTAGAAAAAGCCGGCCATAAAGTTCGCAATATAACTAACATTCTACACAGACAAACAAAGGAACCCTTATCTTTGTTTTTCATAGACCTTGAACCCAACAGTAACAACAAAGACATATTCAACCTAGAATTCTTATGCCACACCAAAATAGCAGTCGAGGCACCAAATAAGAGAAACTCAATAATTCAATGTATGCGATGTCAGGCATACGGCCATAGTAAAACATATTGCACTAAACCGCATTACTGCGTCAAATGTGGAGGACAACATAATACAAAAGATTGTAAAAAACCTAGAAACACTCCAGCTAAGTGTGCACTATGTAAACAAGATCACCCTGCTAACTATAAGGGCTGTGTAGTCTACAGGGAACTAGTAGAAAACAGACATATGCAGAAAAGAGGAAACCAACAGCCACAAAGACCAATATTCAACAGCCCACATGTATGTACTGAAACAAATCAACTAAATACCACTCTACAAAACCATCAAAGAACATATGCAAACGTGACAGCACATCAAATCAACCACGATTCAGAACCTAAAAGTAATATAGAACAACAACTATTAACATTCCTAAACGAGTTCAAAAACATGTTCTCGCAACTCATGAGTCAAAATAGTATGATATTAAACTTGCTAACACAAGTCATTAACCAAAGAAATTCTTAAACATACTTAGAGTTGCCACATGGAACGCTAATGGCCGACTAAACCATAAGCAAGAAGTAATTACTTTCTTAAACTTGAATAAAATTGACGTTCTGCTTATTTCAGAAACTCACTTTACCGACCTAACTACGTTCAATATTCCGCTCTACACCACATACAGCACACCTCATCCCGATGGTATAGCTCATGGTGGCTCGGCGGTAATCATCCGCAGCTGCATATCACATCATGTATTGCCGAAATATGCAACAGAAAAAATACAAGCAGCAATCGTTCAAGTAAATGCAACGCCATGGCACTTTAACATATCTGCAATGTAAAGCCCACCTCGTCACGCAATCTCCACAGATGAATACAAAGCCTACTTCCAATTACTTGGCAGCAAATTCGTAGCCGGGGGAGACTGGAATGCGAAACACATACACTTGGGCTCAAGATTCACAACAACAAAAGGTCGTAATCTTCTAAAAGCAATGACCGACAACAACTATGATTGTCACACCAACGGAATCCCTACGTACTGGCCGAGTGACACCAGAAAACTTCCAGATCTACTGGACTTCTACATAAGCAAAGGAGTGTCCCGAAACAACTGTCTAATAGAATCCAGCTATGATCTCTCATCGGATCATACACCGGTTATTATGAGCCTGAGTATCACAGTTATAAACAGCCCACCACCTCCTCGACTGACGTAAAAAAACACCAACTTTGCCGATTTTCAATCCTACCTAGAAGAAAACACCAATCTTAATCTGCGGATCAAATCTACACATAACATAGATACAGCAGCTCAATACTTCACCACACTTGTGCAAAAAGCGGCATGGCAATCTACACCACGAACTGAACGCAAACCAACACAAATGTTCCTCTGCACATTTGCCAACTCATTGCTGAAAAACGTCGTGTAAGGAGAACTTGGCAAAGATCTAGAAACAGCATAGACCTATATATATTCAATAGACTACGTAGGCAACTTGGAGTAGCCATCAAAGCCGCAAATAACGAAACCTTCGAACATTACATTACAAATCTTACAGCAAATGACCAGACGTTAAGGAAGGCGACTAAGAATCTTAAGAAACCATACACAACTGTCCCTCCCATCCGTAAACCAAATGGCGAATGGGCCTGTTCCAACAAAGAAAAAGCGGACGTCTTTGCTGAACATCTTACAAACGTATTTCAAACAGAGCCAGCAGACCCTGATGAAGAAGTCGAAGAACTAATTAGCGCAGCATGTCAAATGTCCCTCCCAATTAAAACTTTTACTCCTATAGAAGTCAGGCAAAAAATAAACAAACTTAACTCACGAAAGGCCCCAGGTTATGATTTAATCTCGGCACAAGTACTAAAACAACTTCCTCACAAGACCATTACTTTGCTAACAGTTATATTTAACCGCATGCTAAGCTTATCATACTTTCCAAAAATATGGAAATTTGCTGAAGTCATTATGATCCTCAAGCCAGGAAAAGAGCCCAATGAAGTAACATCTTATCGACCCATCAGCCTACTCTCAACCGTAAGCAAAGTTTTTGAAAGATTGCTGCTACAAAGGATATACGCAGATCATGAATTCCTAACATTACTTCCAAAACATCAGTTTGGTTTTCGGGAAAATCACTCCACTACCCAACAAGTTCATCGAATGATAAATGAAATATCAAAAGTCTTAAACAAAAGAAATACTGCAACGCTGTATTTCTAGAAATTTCACAAGCGTTTGACAAAGTCTGGCACAGAGGTCTGCTTTACAAAGTAAAAATAGCACTATCCAGTAACTGTTTCCTCTTACTTAAATCCTACATATCAAATAGATACTGTTCTGTAAAATTGAAAGACCAACAATCCAACCTCTGCCCTATTAACTCCGGAGTCCCGCAGGGTAGTGTTCTAGGGCTGCTGCTTTTCTCACTCTACGCAGCCGATATACCAGAGACTATTAATACTACAATCGCTTCCTTTGCTGACGACGTAGCAACACTAGCTGTAAATGAAGATCCCATACAAGCCTCACAAAACCTGCACCATCATCTGAACATACTCAGTGATTGGTATACGAAATGGAGAACAAAAGTAAATAAAACAAAATCAGCTCAAATAACATTTACCAACCGTTACAATATATGCCCACCTGTAAAGATAGAAAATGTGAGAATACCAACAGTAACAGACGCTAGATACCTTGGCCTCCATCTTGATCAACGTCTCACTTGGAAGAAACATATCCAGACTAAAAGCAGGCAGCTCGACTTAAAATTTCGGCAAATGTATTGGCTTCTTGGACGTAAATCAAAACTTAACATCCAAAACAAAATTCTTCTATACAAAGCCATACTCAAAGCTAATTACTATTTAAATGGGAATAAGCCACAATTAAAGGTTAAAATACGTTTATTGACGTTTCAATTTCCACTTCGGAAATCGTTCTCAAAATACAAACATTAGTAAATTAAACAATTTTTTTTTTACAAATTTACTAATGTTTGTATTTTGAGAACGATTTCCGAAGTGGAAATTGAAACGTCAATAAACGTATTTTAACCTTTAATTGTGGCTTATTTCCATTTAAATAGTAATTACTTTAAAATGCCACAAGAAAATAGCTTCAGAACAATATACTCAAACCTATCTGGTTCTACGGACTACACCTATGGGGCTGTTCAAAGCCACCGTCGCTGAATATTATCCAAAGATTCCAGTCTAAAGTGCTTAGATCGATAGTGGATGCACCATGGTACATAAGTAATCAAACACTTCACTACGACTTAAAGATTCCTTTCATCAGAGAAGAAATCCATCGAGCCACGGAGTCACAAAACGAACGTACCATTCACCATGAAAACGAGCTAGTTAGGGAACTATTCAACAATGGTCCAGCCACAAGAAGACTAGATAGAACCTGGCCCCAAGACCTACTTCAAAACTAAACCAAAATAGAATAAGGTGAGACATCATTGGAAGTCTCTCCTTCACGCGCAAAACCTGTAACTCATTTACTTAATACTCTGTAATTATGTAGATTGTAAATAAACATATATAATAAAAAAAAAAGATTCGATCCAAGCTATAATTTAACTCATTCCTTTTCAATCACTTTTTAACTCGCTAGTTATTACATTTGTTTTTAATATTTCTATTGTGTGTTCTCATATCAATTTTAGTAGAGTAGAGTAGATTTTTTCACATCAATAGAGTAAAAAATGTATATATTATTTTCTGATTTATTTTTTATAAACTAATCAGTTTATTATTAATATCTAAACAACAAAACTTCAAATAAAACGCCTTTTCCAATTTCAACTGTATCTGGACTGCGATATTGCTCGTAAACAAAAACGGTGTCACCGTTTTCATCTGCCTTGGGGTGGCTATTGTAGATTTTTCCTACCCAATTTCTGCCAGAAAAGTACTGTCTTCCAAGATATAGCGAGGAATTATAATTGAGGGTATGTGATTCCCATCCCGCTCGAACTGGGCGAAAATCATCTGAGTCAAAGAGTGATCCGAAATATGAAGGTCGAGCATCCTCCCAGAAGAGTTTGTTTAAGTAATCATTTTTTCCAACCAGGATCTAAAAAATAATAAATATAATTATAAACTTTTATCTAATATTTTAATTTTATCTAACTCATTTATATTGACAATTCAGACATACATTATATATTTTAAAGTAGACGACTTTAAAATGATATTGCCAATATTGTTGAGTTGCGTTCCTGTGACGACTTTACTTGTAAAATAGTTCATTTGATTACATGAAATCAACTTTAACTTGAGAATATCCGTCAGAAAAAATCATAGCATGTAGTTCGTCTTTAAAAAGACAAACACATGCCATGATGATAGTAAAATTTTCCTGTTAGTGATTTCATAGTAAATTATGATGGAAAAACCAGAAAAAACCTCATAATACTATCCCGACATGGTAAGTATTTGGTCGTGCATTTAGTTTACTTTTAATAAACACCAAATTCTGATTTTATATGTTCTTAATTTAAAAAACATAAATGATGTATCCCCTATATGTTACTGACTTACTAATACTGGTAATGGTTTTCTTTTTAATAACTTCCTCTTTTAATATGGGCAACTAGATCCTACTACATTCTGCAGAAGAATTTGCGACACAATTGGTCTCATTTAGCATAATTAAGCTCTAATTTCTTATTTCTGTCTAATTTTTAAAAAATTTCCAAACTTCCCACTAAATTGATGGTTTGGGGAGCAATATATCAGCATGGTGCTACACCTCTCTGTATAGTTAATGGTACTGTTGAAAGTGCGAAATATTGTGATATCCTAAATGGTTTTCTTCTTGAAACGGCTCATGTTTTATATCCAGAGAGGTGGTGTTTTCAGCAAGATAATGCAAGATGCCATACTTCTGCTTATACTCAAGCTTGGATGCAAGAACACGAATTCGCAACAATTCCGTAGCCAGCAGCATCTCCAGATCTTAGCCCCATTAAAAACATATGGAAACGAGCAGCGCCACGAGATAAAGAAAATTTGATTTGGTCAGTTTTATAGGCCTGGAACAACATTACCAAAAATTATGGTCTTGACCTAGTTTCGGGTGTACCTAGACGTTTAGTTAAGTATTTAGATTTAAATGGGAGTTGTATAAGTATATGACATGAAATATTTGTTGCAATTTTATATTTCAAGTGATAGAAATAAATACCGTAAAATTATAATTCTGCTTTATTTTTTCCGGATACTTTCTAGACGACCTATATATATATATATATATATATATATATATATATATATATATATATATATATATATATATATATATTGTTATGCTATTTAAATTGTATTATATTGCTTACTTCGGAAAAATCCTGTCTATATTTATTAAATGAACTAATCTCCAATTAATCACAATAAATCAGCATTAATTAATTACAATCTCAGGCTATTTAAATTGTACGATTTACCTTTGATCGTGGATTCAAAATATTTTCCAATTGGCGTCCTAATCGGGATAGGTAATATGACCTGAATAAAATACATAGAATTTCAACTGAACTATATGTGAGATGTCCTTTATTTTAATGAAATTTTATATAACAATCAATCCTGTAATATTTGCAATATACTAACTTTAAATATATGAGAAGTTGTTTTCTATCATGGACCCAAATGTTATTTTACATTGATTTTTAATATGTGTTATAACTAAGCTCTTTTTATAATTCCTTTTTTTTTAAGTGATCGCAAAATTAACTGTCTCTATTATTTATTCAATTTATTTAATTAATAAATGAAAATCACACTCCGGCTCTAATGAAAATTGACTGACCTTTCCTTCTCTGCCGTTGCAATTCTATGGCCACGCCACAACAAAAAAATCCTTTCTCTGCTTCTGCTCCTATTGTGGTCCAGATGACGTACACCTTTCTCCTATCTGTCCTTGTATCTCCAAATGTTTCCGGCTTCGTCTGCTATTAATATTCTTATGCCCTTTGGTTTTCTATCTCTCTGTAACCCGTTCCTCACACTGGTCGGCTTTTACACCGCAAATAAACACACCCGGTAAATTACGTCTTCGGGACTTCAAACAAACACAAATCACAAAGTTCCTTCCTTCTTGGACGACGAAAACTGACTAACTAACCTTTTTTTCTCTCTCCTATCTCATAGCCAAAACCAAACCTCCTTGCATTCAAAATTTGACCAATAAAAATCATCCACCTCTTGTGAGTATATCGTTACCACCCAACTCTCTCTATAAAACGTCATTCGGGTAATTCCAGAAAACAACCTTCTTTAATTATTCTAACTAAATCTATCTGCTTTACAAATATTTCTTACTAATAGCTACAAACGATACCTGTTTCTCAATTCAATGTCTTTTGTTAATAAACTTTTACCGATATAATCTTTCGGGGAGAAAACCACCGCAAATCCCGGTCTATTGTTCAACACTTTCTATATACACTTTTATTCCGGGTAAAACCATTCCACAATAACCGACTTATTTAAATTTCTTATCGATAATATTTGAAAGTCTTGTCTCTGAGGCCTAATGAACAATTCTTCGAACAACTTAAAATACATATTTTGTCTTATACAGGATGTTTGAAAATTCATATGCCCGTGTCTTTATGAAATATCAATAATTTTAATTTTTATTTAAGTAATAAAATTTGTATATCGGTTTTTTATTGCTTATGGACATTCAAAAGTACAACAAATCCCCGCCTTTGTAATCGATAAAATTTATCAATTTATGCAACTAAATTTTCTCGAGGCAAAATAAACGCACTTCCTGTATGCTATCTGTACTTATGCTACGTATTATCCTATCCTACTATCTACTTTATACAAATTTAAATCTTCATTCGTGATATTTATATACATCATGGATATTATAAATACCTCTGATCTTTTCAGAATCCATATGTTTCAACTCATAGCTGTTTACTCCATCTTCGTTGTTTACTATGTATGGCCCTTCGAAAACAGGCATCAATTTTGCGCAAATACCGGTCTGAAGATTTGACACTCTTAATGCTCTTACCATTACTTTGTCACCCTTTTGGAAAGTTACTGGTCTTAGTTTCCTATTATGACCCTGTCTCTGGATGTATTTCTCATTGCTTCTTCTTAATCTCCTCTGAACGGTTTCTATAACCTGTCGATACTCTCTTTGTCATGGATCTTCCCACGGTCTTATCGGCATGACGCCTTTCATGATGTATTCTGGTGTTTCTTTCGTTACTGTACTTGGCATGGAATTTAGGTACATCTCTATTTCTCCCAATTTTCTGTCCCATCGCCGATGTTGACCATCCGTTGCAATGCGAAGAAATTTCGTTACCTCTTGTATAAATCGCTCAGAAGGATTACTTTGGGGATGCCTGATGCTTACAAAGTTCGTCTCGATTCCCCGTTCTCTAAGCTGTCCCTTGAAACGATCATTTCGGAAGTACGTTGCATTGTCTAGTAAAATTTTTCTTGGGGTTCCTACCGTAGCGATGAAATTGTCTATTTTTCTCAATATTTCTTCCCCTTTTGTGGTGCGGCAACTATATAATTTTACGTATTTTGAGAACACATCCACCATCACCAGAATATGCTTGTTCCTTTGCGTGGTCACAATTAGATCGCTTAACATGTCGATGGCTATAATGTCCAGGTTGTTCCGGGATACAATGCTCTTTGCAATATTTTCGTTTTTAAAATTCCTGCTCTTGTATTTCTGGCATACTTCGCATTTCTGTGTGATCTCTTTTGCAATGCGGTAATCTTGTCGACTGATGTAGTTTTCCCTAAATACAAGCCATACCTTTCTACTGCCAATATGTCCATTTTCCTCGTGTAGTTTCTTGATGATTCTTTCTGCCAATGTCGGTGTCACTAAATATAATTCCTTTCCGTCTATTCTCTTAAAAAATATCTCGTTTTCTAGCTCTGCTCTTCTCTTTTCTCTTTCTTCTAGGCCTTCCTGGTCGGTCCTTATCTCATTTAACGAAAATATCCCTTCGTCTTGTGTCAGTATATTCAATCCCACATGTAATGTAATTGTCTCCTTTTTTCCTGTATCTTCGTCCCGTGTTAAAGCGTCAGCTATTATGTTGTCTTTCCCTTTGATGTATCAAAATTGGAAATCATACTCTTGTAAGAGCAGAATGCCTCTGTGTATTCTGTTATTTACCAATCGATTCTTCATGATGTGTATCAATGCTGCATGATCCGTTTCGATGGTGAATTTAGCTCCCAATAAGTAAACCTTAATTTGTTTACGCAAAATAGTACACTGGCGAATTCCAACTCGGTGACACTGTATTTTCTCTCATGTGTTTTAGTCACTCGAGATATAAAACATATCGGAACCTCTTGGCCGTTTTGTATTTGCGACAACACTCCTGCAAATTTCTGTATCGACGCATCCGTACGGAGTATAAACGGCAAATTGTAAATAGGGTGATATATTTTTGTTCCTTTAGCAAATTCTTGTTTCAATATTTTGAAAGCTTCCTCCTGTTCTTCTTTCCAATTCCATTTTGTCCCTTTCTTTAACAATTTTATTAAAGGGATTTCTTTTTGGCTTAAATCGGGAATTAATTTCTTGAAATAATTTATCGTACCGAGAAACCCTCGCAATGTTTTTAGATTTGTTGGTCTTGGGTATTCGTCGATGAGCTTTACTCTGTCCTCGGCTAGACTTACAGTTTCGGTGTCAAGTTTGAAACCCAAATAAATCACTTCCTTTTGAAAAAATTGACATTTTTCATTAGTTTTAATCCCGCTGTGTCCAATTCTTTCAAAATTATTTTGATATGTTCCACATGACTCTGCATATCTTGTGAAAAAATTAATAAATCGTCGATGTAATGGACGATGAACTCTTCATGGTGATTCAAAATGGTATGCAAAGCTCGTACAAGTGCTGCACAGGCGCTTTGTAATCCAAACGGAACTACCTTAAATCGGTATACTATACCATCAATTGAAAAGGCAGTGTAGTTTCTACACTTTTCAGCCAAAGGTATTAACCAAAAACTATGCTTTAGATCAATTTTTGAGAAAATATGTGATCCCGTGATCCTTCCAAAAATGGCCTCGATATTTAACGGTGATTCATATTGTGATACTGTGTGTTGGTTGATATTTCGGGCATCTAAACAGAGTCTTAACTCTCCACTGCTCTTCTTCACTATCACAATTGGGTTAATATAGGGTGAGTCACATCTCTCAATGATTTGATCTTTCAACATTTTTTTGATTTCTTGCTTTACTTCTTGCCGATACTTATAAGGAATTGGATAAGTCTTCGATCGAAAATTTCCCAAGTTTTTCACCTCAAATGAGTGCTCGTATTTTGTGGCCACTCGGTTTTCCTCATTTATCAGCGTTTCATAGTCTCTTAAAATTATACGCAAATCATTTTCTTTGCCTTCTCCACATATCAATTTTTTGTCTCTCCCATCAAATTTTTCGCACATATTCACCGTGTACTCCGTGTCTTCTTCAAACACCACTGTCTCCATTGTGTCCTCTTCATTTTCCTTTGTGTTTTATTTTGTTGGGCTCGTCTCTTCTTTTGAGGAATCCCAAGTTTTGCTTTCATTTCTTGTCAAAATTTTTCCATCTTCTTCTCCTGAGCTCGTCTCATCTTTTGAGGAATCCCAGGTTTTTTTTTCTTTGATCTTTTTCAGACCTTTTCCCCTCTTTCTTCCTTTTCCTTTCTTCGTCGCCAGGTTCATTTCCACCGTTTGTTCTTTCTCTGATTCGTCCGTAATTTGTTTCTCTTGTTCCTTATCCTGTTCTTCTTCTTTTTCCTTGGTTATTTTCATCGTATTGGTTTTGAAGTCGATCACTACATGTTTTTCCGTTAATTCGTCAACGCCTACAATCATGTCATGTGACATATTCGGCATTATTACACATTGAAGTGCATATATATTTTTTTTCAATCGTACCATTACTCGTATACCTTCATTTATTGTTGCCAATGTCCGTTTATTTGCGCCCACTAAATTAACCCTAGGTATTTTATAAATTAGACTTGTTAAATTTACTTCTTCGATTAATTTTCTGTTGACCAGTGTTATTTCAGAACCTGTGTCTATCATAATTTTAATTGGTTTCTCATTTATAAATCCATCCACAAATTTTAAATTAACTCCATTTCTCTTTTCATTGTTTCCTGCCAGTTTAATAAATTCCTTGGGGTGACAAAAAATTCCTGTTTGTTTCTTCGTTTTTAGTGAGCGCCTTCTTGAAAACACGCCTGTTGTTCTTCTGTGTTTTCTCTCCCGTCATCTTCTCTCTCATATTCATTTTCTTCTCTTTGCATATTATTTATTTCTCTTCTGTTCTCTTTTGGTCTATCATTCCCGTATCGATTACCGCGAGATTCCTGTTCATTCCGTGGGTTATTGTATCTGTTTCCTTGGTATGGGCGGTTATTTCTACTCTGATTTTCCCGATCTCTGTTTTCATTCCATCTCTGGGTTCTGGGTTCATAATTCTCTCTTCCGTTCGGTCTATTTTCATATCCCCGTCTAGGTATGAATTCTCGTCTTGTATAATCTCTTCTAAAATTTTGACCTCTATCTCTATATTCTTGGTTTTCTCTTTGTCTATAATTTTCTTGCGGTCTTCTTTCTCTTCTTTCATGCCTACGTGATTCTCTCATTTGCAAAAATTGACATAAGCTGTCAATGTCCTTGTAATTTTGGTGATTTATGTGGTCTTCCAAGGTATTTTCAAAATGTCGCGATATCAACTCTACCAATTGTTCTGATGAATAATTATATTGCAAATGTTTTGCATTATTATAGAGTTGTAATGCGTACATCTTTTCTGATACGCCCATCCTCTCATGGTATTTTCCATTTTGTAACTCTTTATTTACTTGTAGTTGCTGGATTTTTCCCCAGAAATAATTTAAGAATCTTCTCTCAAAATCTTGCCAATTGTCCAATTCTTCTTCCTTGCTGACAAACCAAAGATTTGCCTCTTCTTTGAGATGGTTTCTGATGGTTTCCTTTGCTGTTGCAAACGGTCCTATGTATTTGACTTTTTCCTTTAGGTTATTTATAAAAGGCACTGGGTGTATTTTCCTTATATCCCCGCCAAATCGTACTTTTACGTCTTCTGTGCTATGTACGATGACTTCCTTTCTTTCTACTCCTCTTATCTCCATCTCTGCAATTTGTTTAAATCTCCTTTCCGTTTCTTTCCGGTCTTCTTGTAGCGCATTTTCAAATTTTATTTCTATCTGTTCTAATTCCCTTTTTTGCATACTCTGAATATCCTTCATTTTAGTTTCGATTTCTTCTCTCTGCAATTCTATTTTCCTCTCTGTTTCTTCCCTACTTCTTTCTAAACAGACTTTTATTTCGTTTTCATATTTGTCCATACGCGTTTCCATTTTTTTTTCCATTTTTCTTTGGTTTTCTTCCAAATTGTCCAATTTTTGTTCCGTTCTTTGTTGTGATTCATCCATTATGTGTTTTGTTTCCAGTTGATTTTTATCCATTTTTTGTGACGATTCTTGTATTTGTTGTGTCTGTATTTGCATCATAGCTAATAATTTTTCTAACATCCCTGTTTCTTTTCTTTCCTCCATTATTGTAGCATTTCCTTCATTATCCGATCATTCATCAATAATTGTTTCCTCTTCTATCTTATCCTCTTTCCTTTCTTGCGTTTTGCTTTGACTCCTTGTGGTCGACATGTTCGTTAGATTATTTATCCCCGCCAAATATGAAACTTTGAAATTTGTGCAATAATATCCCCGCCAAATATAAAATTCTACTGGTCTGTTGCAACAAACGGGACTTTTCCTGTTCAAATGTAATAACTCTTGAGTACGAGTATCAAATTTCAATATCCCACAAATAAATCAAATGGTAAAATATCAAATGTCAAAATCAATCAAATCATTCAAGTATGGTAAAATTATCAAATTTAAATATCACACAAATAAATCAATTATGGTAACCTATAAATTGTCAATATCACGAATAAATCAATTATGGTAAATTGTATCTTAACAAAAATATATAATCTTTATGTCCTCAATTTTTACATAATATTTCACTTTATCCCCGGCATATAAACTTTCAAATATCTGCTCGTCTACTCCTATCCTTTCAAATTTGCCAACTAGAAATATTTTTTAAAGCTTTACACGTTGGGGGCCATTTTGTTATGCTATTTAAATTGTATTATATTGCTTACTTCGGAAAAATCCTGTCTATATTTATTAAATGAACTAATCTCCAATTAATCACAATAAATCAGCATTAATTAATTACAATCTCAGGCTATTTAAATTGTACGATTTACCTTTGATCGTGGATTCAAAATATTTTCCAATTGGCGTCCTAATCGGGATAGGTAATATGACCTGAATAAAATACATAGAATTTCAACTGAACTATATGTGAGATGTCCTTTATTTTAATGAAATTTTATATAACAATCAATCCTGTAATATTTGCAATATACTAACTTTAAATATATGAGAAGTTGTTTTCTATCATGGACCCAAATGTTATTTTACATTGATTTTTAATATGTGTTATAACTAAGCTCTTTTTATAATTCCTTTTTTTTTAAGTGATCGCAAAATTAACTGTCTCTATTATTTATTCAATTTATTTAATTAATAAATGAAAATCACACTCCGGCTCTAATGAAAATTGACTGACCTTTCCTTCTCTGCCGTTGCAATTCTATGGCCACGCCACAACAAAAAAATCCTTTCTCTGCTTCTGCTCCTATTGTGGTCCAGATGACGTACACCTTTCTCCTATCTGTCCTTGTATCTCCAAATGTTTCCGGCTTCGTCTGCTATTAATATTCTTATGCCCTTTGGTTTTCTATCTCTCTGTAACCCGTTCCTCACACTGGTCAGCTTTTACACCGCAAATAAACACACCCGGTAAATTACGTCTTCGGGACTTCAAACAAACACAAATCACAAAGCTCCTTCCTTCTTGGACGACGAAAACTGACTAACTAACCTTTTTTTCTCTCTCCTATCTCATAGCCAAAACCAAACCTCCTTGCATTCAAAATTTGACCAATAAAAATCATCCACCTCTTGTGAGTATATCGTTACCACCCAACTCTCTCTATAAAACGTCATTCGGGTAATTCCAGAAAACAACCTTCTTTAATTATTCTAACTAAATCTATCTGCTTTACAAATATTTCTTACTAATAGCTACAAACGATACCTGTTTCTCAATTCAATGTCTTTTGTTAATAAACTTTTACCGATATAATCTTTCGGGGAGAAAACCACCGCAAATCCCGGTCTATTGTTCAACACTTTCTATATACACTTTTATTCCGGGTAAAACCATTCCACAATAACCGACTTATTTAAATTTCTTATCGATAATATTTGAAAGTCTTGTCTCTGAGGCCTAATGAACAATTCTTCGAACAACTTAAAATACATATTTTGTCTTATACAGGATGTTTGAAAATTCATATGCCCGTGTCTTTATGAAATATCAATAATTTTAATTTTTATTTAAGTAATAAAATTTGTATATCGGTTTTTTATTGCTTATGGACATTCAAAAGTACAACAATATATATATATATATATATATATATATATATATATATATATATATATATATATATATATATATATATCGGTAAATCGGGGTTAAAAATTCTGAAAATTGGTTCCGAACAAAATAATGACTTTATTTTATCGAAAGATTTTTGACATTCGTTCGACCATATAAACTCCACATCTTTTCTTAATAAGTTGTGTAGTGGCTCTAAAAAATTTTTTAATTCCATAATCATCACTATGATGATGATTATTATAATTACAATCTGGTCATAAGTTACCAATGAGCAATTTTAATTTAACCTAAATTACTACTGTTCCTTAAAATTAAGAGCTTACTCTATAGCGTCTCTGATCTTAAATAAGAAAATAGTGCACTATTCTATCATGCACACGCATACAAGTACTATGCTCTGCTTTTTACTATCACCTATCACTCAAACTAGTTCAAAAAGTAAAATAGTTTCTAAACACAATTCAGATAACTGCCTTAATCTGGAGCCTTCTAAAAATTGCAAGACATAGCCAGACGTTGATAAAGATGTTAAAAGAGACATGGGGAATCTAAAATTTGCATTCCACGACATGTCTCCTCAACTAAGCAGAAATCGTTAGCGAATTGGTTTCTTGTACTCATTCAGAGTAAATCCGAATAAAAATAAAATTAAAAAGACAGTCAAGATTTCATTTCACTTACAAATCGTCTACGTATCTGTTTCCATTTTATCGTTGCTTCCCAAAGACAGAAAAGATTAATTTTCACGTTGAAAACGCCTATGAATAACTGTTCTGATGAGCTTTATTAAAGCGAAATACGTATCAACAAATACATAGACGATTTGTACGTGAAATGAAATCTTGACTGTCTTTTTAATTTTATTTTTATTCGGATCTACTCTGTATGAGTACAAGAAACCAATTCGCTAACGATTTCTGCTTAGTTGAGGAGACATGTCGTGGAATGCAAATTTTAGATTCCCCATGTCTCTTTTAACATCTTTATCAGCGTCTGGCTATGTCTTGCAATTTTTAGAAGGCTCCAGATTAAGGCAGTTATCTGAATTGTGTTTCGAAACTATTTTACGGATTTAATATCAGATGTCGCTATTGCGTCCGTTTCAAAGCCATTTTATCGTTGCTTCCCAAAGACAGAAAAGATTAATTTTCACGTTGAGAACGCCTATGAATAACTGTTCTGATGAGCTTTATTAAAGCGAAATACGTATCAACAAATACATAGACGATTTGTACGTGAAATGAAATCTTGACTGTCTTTTTAATTTTATTTTTAGTTCAAAAAGCTTTGTCCTCTTTAATCTTCTAGTTTGCCCAGTAGTATCGAGGAGCTGGATTGCCTCAATATTCTCGTGCCTATGCCCTCGTTCAGTCGTTGCTCGTGACTTCCTGCCATCTTCTTGATGATTATGTCCACAGTTTCCATTCCTAGGTCTTAGTTTGTCACATACCAAGGAGCATCTACAATATTACTCAGTGTTTAATTTTAGTATATTTGTATTATTGTTATATTACTTGGTCTAGTACACCCCATAGTGGGCATCCATAAGTCCATTCAGGTCTCAATATTTGTTTGTATAGTAATAAGTTATGCATCGACAATATGGAATTTCTTCCAACTAGCCAGACATTTTTTTTTGTACCTTATATTTAGTTCTTCTCTTTTTTTCTTTACGTGAGCCTTCCAGTGTAGCTTTGCATCTAATGTTATAACCGAATACTTAGCAGTATCTGCATATGGTACTTGGATATTATTGATTATAACTGGTATATATTGTATTTTTTTTTTTTGTGAAATTAACACGGGCAGATTTAGCTTCATTCAGCCTGATTCTCCATTTTTTTGTCCATTTATGGATTTGGTTAACTGCTATTTGGACCTTGTTGGTCGCTTCTTCCTACTGCTTGGATAGCTGTATTATCAGCAAAGGTAGCAACTGTGTTGTCTTTTAGTACAGGTATATCACACGTGTATAGTAGGTATAGGACCGGACTCAACACACTGCCTTGTGGAACACCTGCTCTAATTTCTTTTAAGTCTGAAAAACAATCTTCTTGCTTAATTCTAAAATGTTGTTCTTTGGGTCTAAAATAAATGCAATATTTTGAACAAACCTATGACAATAATTTATTGTTCCCAGGAATTGATGTACATTATTTCTTGTTTGTGGAACAGATAACATTTTCACGGTAATCTTCTAGATTTGATGGAATTATTTTTTATTATGTGTCTCAAGTATTTAACAGAGTTTTTCGCGAAAGTACGATTAGAAAATTTTAGTCTCAATCCTTCATTTTCCATTGCTTCTAATAATTTTGATAAATGCATTATGTTCATCAAAGCTTTTGGAAAAAATTAGGTGTCATCTATATAATTGGCTTGTAAAGTCTAAAAGATTATATTTTCTTATAATGCTACTTAAAATCCTTTGAAAAATTGCCAGAGCCGTCTTCAAACCAAATGTGGGGCCATCAAAAATAGTCCTTTTGTGTTACAAATGCCATTTTTTCCTTATCTTATATTCTCATAAATATTGACCTGACTGCTGAATTTATGTCTAAAGTGGAAAAGTATTTACAATTTCGAGTTTTTACCATTAAGTCCTCCATCAATGCAAAAGGTTGTGACTGGGTAACAATTTTATTAAGTTCCCTAAACTAAAATCTATGCAAGGTATTGTTTTTCTGACTTTTCCTTTTTTATATGCGAGTAATTGGAGCAGCAAATGAACTGAACGATTCTTCAATTAAATTTTTCTCTAAATAGCTCTCCTTTTTGACTCTCTATCTCGTTTCTGTCTTCAATGGTACATCTGTATGACGGCTTGGAGCAGTATTTATTTACCATTAAGTCAATATGAGCTTCATAATCTCTTACAGTGTATACATCATTCTCTATTTATACTCTCAATAAAATTTACTTCATATTTGTATTTCTCATTAATTTGTATGCCTTCACGACAAATATAAACGTTAGTTTTGCCATTTGAACTTAAATTATAAATAAAAATGTTGTTTTGTAATAATGCCGTTTTCTTGTCATACATGAAAATATATGACTTGAAGACACCCCTATATACATAGAAATGTATTAAAATATGTTATCTACCTTGTAATCGTTTAGTATATATTATTGGAGTTTATAACTCTTTTTCTCTTTCAATACCCAATAAAATGTAATATAAGATTATATAATTATTACCTTAATATTATCGCAGATTTTTTCGATCTCTTCTAAACCTACAGCAATATGCACACATTTTTGTCCAGCAATAATACTTGTAGGTATGAAGCCCTCAAATTGTTCATTACTGTAGTGAACTAATCCAATATAAATATCCTCCTGGTCCATAGTTTCTCCGGATGGGATTGCATCGTCGGGGATTGAATCAGGATTATAATCCTGCCATTCCAGGACGTCACCTAAAATTTTAAAAGAAGAAAATAATTTTAAGTTTATTTTTTTAGTAAAACAGGCAAAAATTCAGCAATAAATATCGACATAATTTCTACTGTATGTAAGATCAAACAACTATAAAAGATGTTTTTAATATATTTTCATTTTTAATCTATTTCAGTTTTTCCAAACGGACAAACGATACAAACGAATAGAAAACGCAGGTCAACTAACGGCAATATTATTATAAAACAAATTATTTAAAAACGAATAATATTTAACCAGTAGAGATTTATCCTAGAAGATATTGCATATTGTATTTATAGATTCCAAAAGGGCCTTCGACCGGGTTGACAAGCACAAACTAATTAAAATTTTATTTATACGTATGACATAACGTGTCCAATTTTAGCACAAAATGTCAAGTAGTTTAGGAGATAATGCAAAAAAAACAATTTTTATTTTGTAACTTCAAAGGGCTGTAACTTTTTTTGTGTACACTTTTGCAATAAGGTAAGTTGGATTCAATCAATTTATTTTTGTCCCCGGAATGCGTGATTTAATAGAAATAGAAATCTAGTTATAAATTAATTACTGCAATATTTTACAGTAAGAACATAGACCATGAAATATATTTACTATTTGTTTTATTTAGCTTACCTTGGCTAGTTCTTCCATAAGCTTGGTGGCTATAGAAAAGTACCAGAATAAAACACAACGTTTTTGCTATCATTGTGGTATATAAGTACATACAACTAAAGGTACACTAATACTTTTATTCATATATACTATAAACTCCGGAAATATTAAGTGTTTTGATATTAGAATTATAAGTGTTTTATCTACAATTCCATAGATATGTATAATGATCCAGGTGGTTAATACATCTATATGCTTTTGGAAATAAAAAAATAATTAATATAATTATCTACAATGGCAAGTTTCCTTTAAAATAATAGAAATAAATAATAAAACTATATACTTTAGGATTTACTTAGCATATTGCCGTTTACGATCAAAGGGTGCCCCCGTTAAGATACTGATTCGCAGAATTCAATTTTTTTTAATTTTTTCACGTTCTACGCGCTTAAAAAATAAGGTTTAGCGCAATTTTAGCCCCCCATCTTCCTCCCCCCACCTTCTCCCCCAAAGACGTTAATTTTTCGTTTTTATTTTTTTTTAGGTGGAATGGAATTAATTTTAAAACTTTTTAAAAAATTCACACGCATAATTAAGACTTTTCCAAAACTTGTCTATTTTTTATAGATCCATAGGTTGAGTGTACATATCCTAAAATTGCTTTTTTTGAAAAAAGCGTATAACTTTTTTTGGAGGTTGCTGCAGGTCCATTTTTTTGTGTATTTATTCAAATGATTTTTTTTCATTTGATTTTAAAATACCTTGTGAATGCGATCAGTTTTATTTAGGTGAAACATCAAGGCCATTAAATATTAGAATAAGTGAACATCAATCTTATATCAAAAATAGACAATTTAATAGATCCCAAATATGTAAACATGTATGGGATAATGAACATAGAGTCCAATGGAATGATTCAAATATAGTCCTAAGAGAAACGGATGGTAAAAAGAGAGAAATCAAAGAAGCGGCTCTAATTATGCTAAATGAGACCAATTGTGTCGCAAATTCCTCGGCAGAATGTAGTAGGATCTAGTTGCCAATATTAAAAGAGGAAGTTATTAAAAGGAAAATACCAGTATTAGTATGTCGGTAACGTATAGAGAATACATCATTTATGTTTTTTAAATAACAAACATATAAAATCAGAATTTGGTGTTTATTGAAAGTAAACTAAATACACGACCAAATACTTATCCTGTCGGGACAGTATTATGAAGTTTTTTTTTCCTGGTTTTTTCCCTCATAATTTACTATGGAATCACCATAGGAGATTTTTACTGTCATCACGGCATATGTTTGTCTTTTTAAAGACGAATTACATGCTATGATTTTTTTTTCTGACGGATATTCTCAAGTTAAAGTTGATTGCGTCTACTTTAAAATGTATAATGTATGTCTAAATTGTCAATATAAATGAGTCAGATAAAATTAAATTATTAGAAAAATTTTTCACCAAGTAACAAAAAAACAAAATTTGTTTAATTTACTAATGTTTGTATTTTGAGAACGATTTCCGAAGTGGAAATTGAAACGTCAATAAACATATGTTAACCTTTAATTGTGGCTTATTCCCATTTAAATAGTAATTACTCTAACATGCCACAAGAAAATAGCTTCAGAACAATATTTTGATTATTTTACGATTTTTCCGTATGGTGCGCCATCTTCAAAATTCCGAAAAACTATTTCTGTATAGATTTTGGTGGGTTTTCTCCATTTTAAATATTTTAAAATAGATCAAATCAAGGGTTTTATAAAGTTGATATATATATATATATATATATATATATATATATATATATATATATATATATATATTAAATTAAATGAGGTTTTAACGAAATTCAAAAATTGGGCGAAAGAATTTAAAAAAATTAAAAATCTAGAAAAATTTAAAACTCTCAAAGAATCATTTTTTTCATGTTTTAAGTGTTTTGGCTGGGGTAATTATATTTTTTGAGATCGACACAACCTGAATCAATTTTCTCATATTTTTACTTTTTATGTGAATAAAAATAAGACTTCAAAACTTATCATTCCCCTAAAAAAAGTTTTTCGAATTTTTGAAGATAACGCACCATACCAAAAAATTTGACAAAAATCAGAGATATAGTTTTTGATCAAATATACAAAATAAAAAAAAAATAGACCTGCAGCCACCTCCAAAAAAAATTATACACTTTTTTTCGAAAAAAAAATACATTTTTAGATTATATACACTCAGCCAACGGATCTATAAAAATAGACAAAATGCGATAAGTCTTATTTTTTAATCGCAAGAAAATTTATTTAGGTTGTTTCGATATCAAAAATTGTGTTTGTTTAACCCCGCCAAAACCCCTAAAAACTGTAAAAAAAACCTTATTTTTGGAGAGGTTTAAAGGTGTTTTGCCAAAGTTTTGAATGGCATAAAGACCTCATTTAATTTAAAATACATACAACCTACAAAAAAAGCAGAAAACCTTCCAAACCCCATAAAAAATAATTTTCGGATTTTTGAAGATAGCACACTATACGGAAAAATTTGAAAAATGAGAGGTATAGTTTTTGATTAAATACACAAAATAAAAAACATTGAACTTACAGCCATAGATCACAAATTTGACAAATTTTGTAAAAGCCTCAACTATGCGTGCGAATTTTTTAAAATTTTTAAATTGATCGCATACCACCAAAATAAAAAAAATTGACGTTTTGGTGGTAGGGGGTGGGGGGAGAAGTGGCAGGCTAAACTTGAGCTGAGCCTTTTTAATCAGATAGAAAGTAAAAGAATGAAAAAAAAATTGAGTTCTGGGAGTAAGGGCATTTTGCATATCTATAACCGGGAGTACCCTTTTCAATGTTACCATTTTTATAGTTAAGTACATAAAAGAAAACATAATTGCAGTGGAAAAATAGTAGGTATAGAGCTATCGAAAATAATCGTAAATAAAACGTTAAATAATCGTAAATTTCACACACGTGGGGTGTGATTACAAGCTCCCAACATTGCTTTTGCTCTTAATGTTCGCATTTACGTAGTTCTTAACATTCTCTTCGTTTTTGTGTTCTCCGTTTTGGTCTTTAGTACGCAGGTCATGATCGATCATTTTATGCATTTCTTATAGATTCTTACTTTACTCCTGGTCCTTATATATTTATTTCTATCATGCGGTTCATATGTATGGAATAAATTCATTTTTAGCGTTATTATGTACTATGTGAAAAAAACCTGAAACGGTCGATTTTTATTTTTAAATGGACAATTTACAGTATAAAAATATTGTCCCCCTCCAGCACCCCCTTTGAATTATAAGCACCCCCTCGAAAATTTTAAATAACAAAAGGGGTCGTGCGATACCTTGTTAGAAAGGAATTTTAGTCCTCTGTTCAGCAATATAAAGTTTTTTGAGTTTGTGCAATCATACCTGAAAAAATTGATTTTTGCAATAATTAAATTAAATGTTCAACTTGACCACCATTATTCACTTATTGACAATAACCGAGGCGATTTTGGTTTTTCTTGTACAACATTTTGTATGACCTCGGGGGTTATTTTGTTAATTTTTTCCGTTATCCTATCTTTTAAATCAGCAATATTGCCTGGTATATTAAAATATACTTTAAAAATAATCAGGTATTTTCGTATCTCCCCTGCTAAACATTAGGGAAAAAACTTTAAAGATAATAAAATATTAGTCAAAAAGCCAAATAAACAATTGACATAAATCTAGTAGGCTACTGTCATTTAGGTATTTAAAGTTACTTAAAGTTAAGTTAAGAGACTCACAGAATAGGCATTTTAATTATGATTGGTTGTGGTGATAAAAGAAGAGCTCAAAAGGAGGTTTGTGAAATGTTTACTAATAAACACACTGGTGAACAAGTTTCGATATACTGGACATGTAAAAGAAGTTTCATTATACTGGACATGTAAAAAATATTGAAAATCAGGTAGAAATGATAAATTTACTGATGAAAAAAAATTAGATGTACTTCTAGAGATTGAGGAAAATCCGCATAAGACAACTCGAGAACTTGCCGCCGTCAATGATGTAAGTAAATCGTCTATTTCTAGTGTTTTGAATAAAGAAAAATACCACCCTTACAAAGTTCAGTTGGTTCAGGAGTTTAATAAAGATCATCTTAATAGGAGTCCAGAATTCTGTGAAATAATGGAGGACAGAGTGAACGCAGATTTGCAGTTCATTTTGCAGTTCAAAATAGTTTTTGCTGATGAAGCGATGTTTCATTTAAACGGAACGATTAACAAACAGAGCTGTAGATATTGGAGTAGAGAAAATCCTCACAGGGTGTGTGAGACTCACACGTAATATCCTAAAATAGTTAACGTTTGGGCTGGTATTATTAACAATAAAATTATTGGTCCTTTTTTTTTGAGGTCACAGTTGATGGTGAGGTTTATCTAGATTTTTTTAATAACTTTTTAGTGCCTACATTACGAAGATTTTTTCCTGATGTTAATCATCCAAATGAGATAGATCGATCTATTTGCTATAAAAAGACGAAGCTCCACCGCATTTTGCACATATATTTAGAAATTATTTAAACGAGGTTTTTCCCAATAGGTGGATTGGAAAAAGTGAACGATCGAATGGTCGGCTAGATCCCTCGATTTGACTTCTCTCGATTACTTCTTATGGGGTTATTTAAAATCTAAAGTATATTTTAATGGACCAAACAGTATTGCTGATTTAAAAGTTAGGATAAGGAAAGAAATTAACAAAATAACCCCGAGGTCATACAAAATGTTTATTGTCAAGAAGTGAATGGTGGTTATTTTGAACATTTAATTTAATTATAAAGTACATTGAAAAGTACATTCTAAATATTATGTGGCATTATTATCTTCATTTAACCTAAAGTTTTGTGATAGAGACATTATCAACATTTTACATCTTAAAAATCAATTTTCCCAGTTATGATTGTACCAAACTTAAAAACCTTTATATTTCTGAACAGAGGACTAAAATCTCTTTCTAAAAAGGTACCATACGACCCCCTTTGATATTTAAAATTTTCGAGAGGGTACTTATAATTCAAAGGCGGTGATGGAGGACGATAATATTTTTATACTGTAAATTGTCAATTTAAAAATAAAAATCGACCTGTTTCAGGTTTTTTTCACATAGTACATAATATCGCTAAAAATGAATTTATTCCATACATGTGGACCGCATGGTATAAAATATATCTCTTAGATATCTTGATATTAGTGATGCCTTTGGTATTTGGGTCCTTTCTTCGTCTTTTAGATTTCTGTCACTCGTTATATTTACGCCCAGCTATTTGAATGCCCTTACTTGTTCTATGCTCTTATTGTAGATTGCGAGTTTACATATTTTAGGTTCTCTAGATACTGTGAGGGCCTTTGTCTTCTTTACAGATATTTACATGTTAAATGCGTTTACTGTTTTCTCAAACTGAAACAGATGTCTGTGTAAGTTCTCTTCATCTTCTGAGATAAATGCTGCGTTGTCTGCATAACATAATATTTTGATTTTCTTGTTCCTCATTTTGGGGAACTTTGAACAGATCTTTGTCAATCCTTTATTCTGCCATTTGATTCACTATAGTTATCGGAGCGTAATCATATTTTTGTTATTGAGACCAATCACATTCAATACTTTTATCAATAATTCAAGTCTAATAACGTCAAAGACCTTTTGATAATCTACAAAGTAAAGTTAGTAAAACATTCTTTTTTTGATCATAATATTGTTCCACTAGTAATTGTGGTATCTCCTGTCATCTCTTTACATTTAATACTTTATGGTTTTTGAGATATTTTTATGCAGTTATGGCTACCTGATTCATTAAACTAATTGACAGTGTTGGTTGCAGCATAGTATTTCTTTGGAATTGCGACGAAGGTTGATAAGGTTAATTTCGGCCAATCTGACTATACTTTTCCAGTACTGTCCACGTTTGTGTAATTGTTTAACGCCGAAGAATTTAAGTTTTTTCGCATTAATATTATCGAGTCCGTGGAAATTTTTATTTTTTTTTATTTGAGATCGCAAGAGCTACTTCTTATTTTAATATTAGTGGTTCAGTTAAGTATGTGTTTTCTTTATTAACAATAAAGTTACGTCCGAGAAAAGATCTACTTAGTAGTATGTTTGCCAGAGTAAACATAGTTTTTGTGAACTCTTAAGAGGTCTTGGTAATTTTGTTAAGTTTATTTGTATAAATAGACAAAACGAAAAGCTCGGGTTCGTTCGGAAAAATATTCCCATGAGATTTTTTTGCATACTCACTTTCATGAGATGCTTTAAAATAAGGTTCAAGTGGTCGCCCAGGCGAAAAATTGTTCAAATTTGTTTAAACAATGTTTTTAACAAATTGTAGTTATACGATTTTCAAGGCTCAAAAACACAAGTACAAACATTATTTTTGAATTTACCACAAATCTAAATTTCAATTCAAACCTTGTTCTATCATTTCCCGATAAGTATTTTGGGCTTATTTCATTCTAAAGCATTGTTTTTTAATCGTTTATGACAGGACGAGCGTTTGGTGGTGCGGCGTGTATAAGAGAGAGAAACAAGATCTAGAGCACAAATTTTTTCTGGTTTAAATTCTCATTGTACAAATAAGCGCCCGCTCTGCGCGCTTCATTATCAATTAAAAAACAACGGTTTAATAGTTATTTATGCACCAAGGGTGTTGAATGAGTTTTAAATTCTATAAGAGAAACACTCACTCATAATTGTTTATTTAGGTGCTGGCATAATTTTAATATGAAAATAAGTTATATGTAAATTTATCAATTAATATAAATACTGTGTGTGTATGCAATCAAATTACGGTACCTGTGATGTTGATGTAACAATTCTTCTTCCGCAGTGCACTGGGTTGACTCGGGAACAGAATCTTCTCAAAAGGTCGCGTGGTCACGTTACACAAAAAATACTGGAGTGTTTCGCGCGCTGATTTATACAAGACTATGACTATACTAAGATTGAAGTGCGTGTCGCCCCGTAGCGTTGCTCCCTTAAGACTTTTAGGGGGGCGGACTGTACAGGTCCGTATTAATTCACGATTGACAAGACATACACACACCTTAATTAAAGAATTAAATATAAAAATAAAATAATAAAAATTATTAATATAAAACTAAGAATATATGTGGAGGGACGTAACAGGTGTTGTTAAGATTATTAAGTGTATTATAGAATACGTGATAAAAAAAATAGTTAATATATTGTTTTGCCATTTAATCGTTACAAAAGTATTACTTTACTCTTAATATCTAAATAATAAAAGCTGATAATAAGCTCCTTCCATAACTTGGACATCCTCTGGAGTAAAATAGTTTTCAAAAACAAAAACAGCGTAACCATTTACATCTGTCTTAGGGTAGCTATTATATATTTTTCCTATCCAATTTCTAGCAGAAAAGTACTGTTTTCCAAGATAAAGCGAAGAATTATAATTAGTAGATTGAGATTCCCATCCCGCTCGGACTGGATGATAATCGTCTGAGTCAAAGTATGATTCAAAAAATGAAGGTCGGGCAACCTCCCAGAAGAGTTTGTTTAAGTAATCATTTTTTCCAACTAGAATCTAAAATAATAAAAAGTATTAGATAAACTTGCCATTTGTTTATATAAGTGGTGTTCTCCATGTTATCACTTGTGTTTTGGTCAATTCTATCATTTAAATAGCACATCCACATGTACACAAAGTGTGAGTCAAATATGGCAGAAACCCAGTTTGAATGGTACACCTATAGAATATGTAGAGAAGTTTAGATATCACGATATCGAGGATTAGGTCCAGGATTGAGAAAGCAAAGTTAAGCTTTATTAAGATAAAGAATATATTTACCAGAAGGGACATTTCACTGCCATTAAAAATCGGATTATTTAAATAGTACGTATTCCCAGTTGTACTGCATAGTTGTAAGTGGAAGCATATACACTCACAAGACAATTATTGAAAAATGAATGAGCTTTCAGAATAGCTGAGCGCTTTCAGTTTGTAAAACCGTCATCAGAGCTATAGTATAATAGAGTATCTGATCTAAGTAACTAATTAATTTAAGTGTTACAATGTTTAACTTACGTCAAACATTTTAAAAAGTATCATTAGGTACTAAAGACGAAATCCATTGGTGGAAAAATTACAAAATTTCTTCTTATGGTACAGGTGCAAGCTCCCAACTGTCTAGATGTAGATGGAGTTGAGGCGACAGACAGAATGAATAGGATCCAGTGTCGCCTTGGTTCTTTAGTGCTCTTACGCTTATCATCATCATAAGTGGCTCGACAATCCGTTGTGGATCTTGGATGCTCACAAAGAAGTCGCCACTCTTGTCGATTCCTAGCAACTTCCCTCCATCTTCTGACCCTTAGAATCTGTAGGTCTCCTTCCACATCATCAATCCATCTCCTTCGTGGTCGACCTCTGCTTCTTGTGCCCTCTGCTTTTGAAAATATTAATCTCTTCGTGTATTCGTGATCTGATATCCTAGCAATGTGTCCAGTCCATCTAAGTCTCTGCACTTTAATGAATTCCACAATATCTGGATCGGTGTATAACTGATATAGTTCAAAGTTATATCTTCGATGCCATAGCCCATTTTCATTTACGGCCCCAAAAATCTTTCTAAGAATTTTTCTCTCAAAAATACCAAGAAGTCGTTCATCATTTTGAGATAAGGTCCACGTTTCAGTCCCATATATCAAAACCGGGCTTGTATATACTGAGTTTTACTGCATGTTTTATATATTTTTTTTTATATATTTTTTTCATTTTATATTTTTATTTTTTAAATGTTTCTGGAGGCCGTGAACAGTTCTGTTTATTATTGCTATGCGTCTTTTGACTTCGTCGCTTGTCGTGTTTGTTGCGTTTACTAAAGATCCAAGATATGTGAATTCTTTGACTTGCTCAAAGGTATGATTGCTATTTTGAATTCTCTGTTGGATCTTTCGGGGGTTTTTAGAAACCAACATATATATTTGGTTTTGTCCAAATAAAATTCCATTCATTCTAATATTAAATTATCTGATTACGTTTTCCAAGACAATATTAAAGAGGAGACAGGCGAGCGCGTCCCGCTGTCTTAGACCATTATTAATGTCAAAGAACGTAGAGCTTTTTCCTTCAATTCTAACGCATGAGCTTACGTTTTGCATTGTTAATTGGATCAACTCAACTAACTTAAGTGGGATCCCAAAGCCTATCATTGCATTATATAATGCAGTTCTTTTCACACTGTCATAGGCTGCTTTGAAGTCGACGAAGAGATGGTGTGTATCTATGTTATATTCTAGTGACTTTAGAATCATCTCAAACGTCTTTCAAATTCAAACAATACATTGAAGAAGATTTTATACGCAGATATTAACAGAGTAATGCCTCTATAGTTCTTACACTCCAGCTGATCACCCTTTTTATGCAACGGACATATTATTCCCTTTAGCAAATCTTCTGGTACTAATTCATTATTCTATATAAGTACTATTAGTTTATTTTTTTATACATTTCTACACAGATTTCATCGATTCCTGGGGCTTTATTGTCTTTGATACTTCTTCTCTTGTTGAGGCTTCACTGTGTAGTTGACGTTGTAGATTTTGTTGATTTTATATGTTGTAACCTCCTTCAATATCGTTAATTTTTAGATGTAGTATTTTATAGAGTGGTATAGAGTGATATTAGATTCTCGACGGCTATTATTTAAGGATTTGTACTATTTCCTCGTTTCATTTTTATCAAATAAACTTTGTATCTCATTGAGAGTGTTCTGTCTCTTCTTGCGTCGATGGATACGTTTCTCCTCTCTTCTAAGACGCTCCTACGCTTATAATAATTTGAAGAAAATTAAACCTATCGAAAATTATTGTTAAAAAAGTTCCCCTATATGACAAACTTAGTTGGCTGTAATGCTGTTTGCTTTTTACTAGTGACAAGAAAGAACATAATTAAGGCCAATCTACTAAAAAAAGTTATTTTTTTTCCTCTTTTTTCCTTTTTTTGTATTATCGCTAACCTTGTTCTGTGCTTGTTTCGTCAACGTTAGTCCAGTAGTACATTTAGTTGGTAGTTTTTTGATATTTTTTTACATATTTCGCCTTCTTTGTCATTCCACTTCCATTCGCTGTTATTTACCCATATTTTTTTACTCCAATATTGACTTCATTTCCTTTATTTCTTTCTTATTGAGCAATGTTTCTAATTGTTTTCTGTATTTCTCGTTCTTGTATGGTTGCATCTTCGTTGATATATATTTTGTACACTTTAATTTTTTTTAACTTGTGCTTTTTTTTCATTATTTTTCTTTTTTCTTCTTGGTTTTCTAATTCAATTAGGCATGTTTTTTCGCCTAACTTGTGAGCATTCCTTATTTTAACCTCTACCCCTATATGTTGTTTGACGAAATTATTGATTGTTCCTTTTAACCCTGCTTGCTCATATGTGTATATCCTTAGGCCGTTCATAACTATGTTATTTATTAGTCGGTGTTTTTCCATAACTTCCATGTTTTTTGTTATTTCTCTGAGTTCCTCCTTGATCTCTATATTTTCTTGTTTTAGTTCTGAATTTTCTTTTCTCAGCTCTCTGTTTTCCATTATGAGCTTTTCTATCGTTTCCTTGCATTCTTTTTGATTTCTCCTAATATCATATTTCCCAGAAAAAACTGGCAGGACAGGTTTCTAAGCCATGCACATCTTGGCAGCAATACAACAACATATCTCAGTGGATGGATGATTTGCTCTGGTTTTCTGAAGTTTTTTGAACACTTTGTTTGTTTCGCTCAGCCAAGCCTAGATTGCAAACAATGCTTTTTACTAGTGACAAGAAAGAACATAATTAAGGCCAATCTACTAAAAAAAAGTTATTCTAAGTAATTCGTACTTTTAATATGAACTTAATATAATAAACTGAAAAGGCTGATATGATGATGGCTGATTTTTACATATTTCAAAAATACTTTTTTTCTAGTCTTTCATTTAATAATAATATTTAGATTAATTTAAAAAATACGTCAAGCCAGTGACCTTTAACAGCGACTTCCTATACTATATAAAATATTACAAATGAGTCGCTAAGAAGTAGAGTGGCCCAACTGACTTTTTTGTATAGTTCAGATAGGTAGGTAGTACAATAGGTGGCATTTTATCATATCTTTCATTTCAAAGTCGCTTAACTAACATTTCACTGTATACCAAGAGATGGCGCGAGTTGTACAGTTGGGCTGCGTAAACATTTCATATAATTTAGTTATGGAAGTGTGGCCCAAGTGACAGTTGGACCAGTGTGCAGTATGATATTTTAGACATTCTCACTCTTGCCTTGTGTGTTTGTATTACTCTTGTCTAGCGTTCATTCATTTTTTACAGTACTATCAGATTTTTATATGGTTTATGTTTGTGCAATTTTGGGTAACAGTGAGTAAATTATTGTACCTATTTTTAGGATTCTAAATTTTTTAAAATTATAACCTTAAAATTATGACCATAAAATAAAGAAAGCAGGCTCGTTTTCTAAGCTATGTTGCAAAAAGTATAAGTTAATTTTTAACTTCAAGATTCATAATTGATTATGAATCATAATTGATTACTTGAATTAATTAATAGAGAAGATTTTTGTTATAGTTTGGTTCGGAAATTCCGTTGTCAGATATATCCAGTACTCGTGAACTCAGCGAATTTGCAACATATTCTTGCTCTGACTTCCATCCACCATCTGATGATGAGTCTTCTACAACTAGGAAAATCTTCAAAGAAGATGGACTTGTGAAACCTGGATCAAGTAAGGGTAAAAAACGTAGGAAAAATAAGTCAGTTTGGAAAAGATCTAAGTCTAAGTTGGAAAGAAATTCAGGAAAATCATATTTCAATTCTTGTGGTATAATTGCGTCTGAGCAACAATTTTTTCATGGAGTTTGTAGCTGTACAAAAAAGTGTCATTCCAAAGTTTCTACAATATATCTTATTTTAATTTATTGACTGCTTACATTAATATACAAGTAAATGTTGTTAATAAAGGACGACATACAAAATCTACAGCTATGACGACAGCTTAAAATCATAATAAACGTTCTAAGACACAAATTTATACATTACCGAAAGAATCAGATAATACGGTAACAGTTTGCAAATCATTTTTCAAAAAAACTCTACAAGTTTCAGATGGAAGGCTCACCAGGCTTTAATAAACAAATCAAGAGATGATGAATTAATCACTCCTTCACTGATTAAAGGAGCCCCCCCCCCCTAATAAAAAGACAAGGGAAACAGATATTCAAAATATAAAAGATTTCATTACGTATTATTTTGGCATCCACAATCTAACGACAGGTCAGATACACATGTATCTATGGCATAAAGGCATAGCCTCACGTAGCCCACAAGAAATTGGTTCTTGGCATTTTACACTACGTAAAAACGTATGTTAAGACACCGGATTTGATCTTGTACAGCGATCAATTCGAAGGTCAGAATCGAAATATTAAACTGGCATCTATTTGTACATACATGACTGTCTCCAATACTTTTAGTCCAACAGTCATAAATCACAAGTTTCTCGTTTCCGGTCACTCCTATTTGCCATGTGACAGAGACTTTGGAGTGATCAAGAAACGAAAACGATATTTTAAAGACATTTTTTTGCTAAATGACTGGGTGAAAGTTATTTCCAGTTCCAAAAAGAATAATAAATTTTAGGTATTTAAAACTACCTCTGAAAATTTTAAGTGTACTGACAAAGTAGAGAAGTTACTTACAAACTGGAAAAAAGGGGAGCAAGATATAAAAGTTGAATCGCTTAAAATACAGTTCAAAACAGAAGAGACCTTCAAAATTTATTTTAAATATTCTAATAACGAGAGTGTATTATTTAATTTTATTGATGTTTAAAAAAAAGAACAGGCGTCTTTCAGATAAAAAAAGAAGACTTCTACTTGGACGTCCTCTATTCTGCTGGAAGAGCTATAGAGCAACTAAAATATAAAGAAATTTTTCAATAAAATCCTTTATAAAAAGGTATATAAAAAACCCATTTGGGCTATGTTAAATTGACAAAACGTTTTCGGAATAAGTATTCCATCATCAGTGTCCTAAAAAGCATTTAACCACTTAATTAAGAAGAACATGAAATAATTTAAGTTTTGACTAAGGTTAATGTAAAATGTGGTTAATACTTACAGGTTAATACATGGAAATAGCCACTAAATATGGAGGTAAAAACCCTTTAAAAATTGCTAAATGAAATTTAGTTTACATGTCTAGTTTATAATTAAGATGGTAAAGTTACCGTTGGATTGGTAACATGGCGACATATGACACTACATTAAGTTGCAAGTCCTAAGACGGTATGTCTACGAGGACTTTATTAAAGCAACTGATTGAAATGACAATCTTGACAAGTTATGACGGAAGTTGTGACAGAGCAGTCAGTGTAACTGAAAAGTCTTAAAGAAAAACAAAAAAGCCCAAATTGCGTCAATCGTCATGTTTCATTCAATCGAGATTTTCTCCCTCTCCATCGTCAACTATTCTCCTAACCGACACATCCCCAATTTACTTCTACAATTACAATCTATATTCATTATTAGTTCACCTAATACTCATCTACCTTAGTTCACTCTAAAAACCTTTCTTCCAACACATCTTACTCTCCATCTATCCCACTCTCTTCTTTTCAACCCAAACTTCATGTCTTAACCGCTATAACCAATACTTTCCATGCTTCTAGTTCGACACTTCCAAATTCAGATCAGATCATCGGTCATCCCCCCCCCCCTTCCAGATTATTAAATTCTTTTTTTTTTACTTCTCTACACAACTCCCTCAGGGGTTTGGCTTCGGTTCTCTGGGGACCTCAGCCTTCTGTAGTCTATCCGTTTATCACAATTTTCTTAAAAACGCCTTGATTTTCATTCTCTTTACTCAAATTTAACAGAGCCACCTACAACAATTTCATTTTACTATTATAGTCAATATAGACCAATAGTTCATTTAACTTACCAACTTATAACTTAGTCTTTTATTTTTCCTATGTACCTAGTGGTGCTTTATAACAGATGGGGCCTTTTCTCAAGTTATAAGTTGAGTACTTTACATCAATATATTACAAAACCACTTCCAACCATCAAATTTTGTCCGTTTCATATACTTGTCAACACACAAAATATAACTACATCACTCAGTTTGTTAACACCCAATCAGATATTTATATTCATGAACTTACAACTCAAGAAGTTTTACATTTACCAGGTACCAAATGTTGTTTTTTGACATACAGGGCCTAATATAATTGAGTTATAAGTCAATTTTTACATGAACTTTATTTTACAATAGTTTCATTTCATTCATTGAATAACATTCTCACATAATAAATATATTAATTCCTATACTTTTTCAAGAACCCAACTTTCCACCTGTGTCTAGTTTCCATTTTCCAGGTACCAAATGTTATTAAAACATAAAGAGCCTTATATTAGAATCTTTTCATCACACCACTTGACACTGTATAGTTGGTTGCCTAACTATAATCACATAATTTTCTCACCACAATTTCATCTCACATACATAATTTAAAACAATAACAGTGATGGTTGATACTGTTATAATTTTATTTTTATTTCAACTTTTACAATTTTTAAACAACGTTGGCTTCTGTCTTAAATAGACATATACAGTTACACTGACTGCTCTGTCACAACTTTCGTCATAACCTGTCAAGATTGTCATTTCAATCAGTTGCTTTAATAAAGTCCTCGTAGACATACCGTCTCAGGACTTGTAACTTGCAACTTAATGTAGAGTCATATGTCGCCATGTTACCAATCCAACGGTAACTTTACCATCTTAATTATAAACTAGACATCATGTAAACTAAATTTCATTTTGCAATTTTTAAAGGGTTTTTACCTCCATATTTAGTGGCTATTTCCATGTATTAACCTGTAAGTATTAACCACATTTTACATTAACCTTAGTCAAAACTTAAATTATTCCATGTTCTTCTTAATTAAGTGGTTAAATGCTTTTTAGGACACTTATGATGGAATACTTATGCCGAAAACGTTTTGTCAATTTAACGTAGCCCAAATGGGTTTTTTATATACCTTTTTATAAAGAATTTTATTGAAAAATTTTTTTAATGTATGGTATACAGCCAACTACAGGAACTTAGTTTCCTTGTGGATTTTAAAATATAAAGACCTTCAGAGTATTCTTCCTCACATTGTGCCGATCTATCATGAATTGTACAAAAACGTGGAGGCAACCGGATAAGATAAATAGGTGACCCAAGTGAAAGTTTTATACTTTTTCTTTTCGTACAAGCTTAATATTTAATACAAGCAGTACGTAAAGGCCATGGTTACAGAATGGGGAGCAAAGAAATCCAAATATTATGTTATGCAGACGACGCCAGAGACAGAACACGAGCTCCAAAGATTAACACACATCTTCAATACAACAGCCAAGAAATACAATGTGATAATATCAGCAGAAAAAACCAAATGTATGCCAACATCTAAATACCCAATAGGATGTAAAATCGAAATTAATGGGAAAATAATAAAGCAGGAAGCAAGGTTTAGATATTTGGGAAAAGATATAACTAGTTATGGAGATGTTGAAGAAGTACGACAACAAAGCATAAAAGCAAGTAAAGTAGCGGGATCCCTTAATGACACAATCTGGAAGAACAAACACCTAAGACAAGACACAAAAACAAGAATCTATAAAGCAGCATTAGAAATATATTAACATACACGGTGGAGACAAGACCTGACACATCTAAAACTAGACGATTACTAGAAACAACAGAGATGAAAATACTACGACGAATATCAGGGAAAAATCTGTTGGATTGGGAGAGAAGCGAAAACATAAGAAGAGCATGCAATATAGAAGAAATAAATGGATGGGCGACAAAACGGAAACAGGAGTGGAACGAACACATTAGTAGAATGGTAGAGGATAGGATAATACAAATAGCACGAGATAAATCACCAAATGGACGAAGAAGTATTGGAAGACCAAGAAAAAGATGGTGCGATAATTTAAACAATTTAGGAGGCTAAAATCGAAGAAGAAACAGGCTTTAAAGCCTATATACAAGAAGGAAGAAAAAGGTTAATATTTGACATAGTGACCAAATTGACTTCTTTTTGTATAAGAAAAGATTTTTTGTTCATTCTACTCATATAATTTATAAGGTTCCAGGAATGTTTGTGAGTGTGAATAGAATAATACTGCATTGCGTTTCATTTTTAGCCCAATTCTTTAGTTGTCGATATCTCAAAACATCAATTTTACACTTAGGCCATTGTGCTTCTGAGCCACTCAAATATGAATTAGGTTTGGGCCAAACATCTACAAAAATAAAAATATAGAATTGTCCAATTCTAATCAGTGTAGTTTCAGACACGAATAATAAACTTGCTAAATAATCAAACAAAACGTAGGGTATCCGCAAATAACTGAAGTCAAAGAAAACGATAAAATTTAAAATCTTTAAAAGCAGTATACATCAGTTAAGGCAGCGTTTTTTAGCGATGTTAAGCAGGCGAAGTAAGGCAGTCTTCGTCATTTGCCAATAATAATAACGATGATGATGATGATGATGATGATGATGATAACAACAGTGATGAGAAAGACTTTTAACCAAAGAATATAAAATACTTCCTTACTCACATAAAAATTTTGTATTTTCTTGTATATATGATTATAATAATTTTACCTTAATGTCATCGCAGGCTTTTTCAATCTCTTCTAAACCTACAGGAATATGTACACATTTCTGTCCAGCGATAATACTTGTAGGTATAAAACCTTCAAATTCTTCATTACTGAAGTGCACTGATCCAATATAAATATCCTCCCCATCTAATGTTTGACCAGATGGGATTGCATCATCAGGGATAGAATCGGGATTATAATCCTGCCATTCAACGACGTCATCTACAATATAAACAGAAAAAAATTATTTTAATGCGTAACTATTATTGTAATTGTAAATTGTAACGTCAACTTTTTGTAAAAGTTAGTTACTCTCCCCCTTTTACACAGTTTGTAGTAATAAATTGTCTGTAGGCGTTGCTGTGTGTTTTCTGTGACTCTGGTTAGGGAAGGCCGTTATACCTTAAACCTTTTTTTGGTTTTATCCCTTTAAACATTTAGTTTATTGATTGTTGCCATTATTAAGCATTCATGGTAAAGACAGTACCTTTTCCTATATCGAAAAAAGTTTTATAAAAATTAAATTCGTGTCCTTATTCATGTACCTTGAGACAAACGTCTTGTACCTTAAGATAATGTTTAGAAAACGATAACAAAGTTAAAAGAACGGTTTTAATAACAAAGTAAAATAGTATATTCCTTGTAACAAAGTTAGCTTAAACAATTAAACATGGCAGAAGTCACAACCATACATCTTTAAAGCACTTCCTTTAATGCCGGTACATAGATAGTGAGTCCATTGGCCACAAGAGATACTTCTTCGAGTTACTACAGTAAACGCATGCCTTGTTTGCACTGTTTTCACTGTCACTAGAAGCAAGAGATAATACTTCATTGTTTTCTGTATCAGAAGACGAGTCAATAAATGTGTGTTATTTTGTTTGCCGCCCTACCTTCTTTTTTCCAGACTTTGGCTTTTTTACATATTATGGGCTTGATGATTTTCAGAGAGTACCTATAAAATTCTTTGTTACTTTTCCTTTGTTTATCACCCTTTCCTGTCTCGCTGTCTGTCTTGCTCGTGCCCTTTTTTTTCTTCTTTTATAGCATTTTTCTCTATAGTGTTCGTAGTCATCATTAGATTTCTTCCACCAGCTTTCATTTTCCTTGCCTGTGTCCTAGGGTAAGTCTGAACTTGTTCCGCACTGCAGAAAAAGCAACAGTATTGGCTGTTTCACTTGAAGTTTCTACTTCTGATGTGGTGTTGACTGCAGCTGGAAGGGGAGAGGTGGTTGAGAGACGAGTGACATAGAAAGCTAAGAAATCGTCATTTTAAAACACCCCTTTGTTAAAGGGATAGATTCCAAACTTACGAAATTCAGAAGTAATGTTGCTGGGTGTAAATGCTCGAGGGTAAGTCGTTCCAAGAGCTTCAGCAACTGTGTATATAATGAATGTTTTCCGTGCATTGTTGATCAATGACGCTTTAACTGCCTGGTAGTAGTAGGTTTTAAAAGGTGAATAGACTAAAAGATCCTGCGGCTGAAACTTATGGCTGCTGTGGGCAGAAAACGTAACCATTCCTACTCTTGCATTAAAGGCTTTGTCCAAGGCTTCTGGAGAAAGGTGTGTTTTATGATTATCAAGAATAAGTAAGTATCGTTTCCTCTGTTGACCATCTAGTTACAGATGCAGCACCAACAAATCTGAGAGGTCCTCCAAAAATGGTTCCGTCCTTGTAATTCACTCAAGGAAAAACCAATAACGGTGGAAATGCGTTTCCTATTGCATTAACTGCTGCTATCATAGTTACCAGCTGCCCCCTTTCAGCAGATATTGCACTACCAATTTGTTTCATCTCCTTAGGTCAGACTATTTTTGATTGGTTTTAGATAGTACTCATTCCTGTAATTATAGTTACCCATATTAAAAGGGGAAGTCAATAAAAGGAAAATACCACTATTAGTAAGTCAGTAACACATCTAGGATAGATAATTAAATTTATGTTTTTAAATAACATACATATAAAATCAGAATTTGGTGTTCATTGAGATTTAACTAAATGTAAGACCAAATACTTATTATGTTGGGCTAGTATTATGAGGATTTTTTTCTGGATTTTCTCATGATTTACTACGGAGTCACTAGCAGGAGAATTTTATTGTCATCATTGCATGTGGTTGTCTTTTTAAAGATGAATCACATGCTATGATTTTTCTGTAGGATATTCTCAAGTTTAAGTTGATTTCATGTAATCGAATCAACTTTCTTACAATAAAGTCGTCCTAGAAATGTCAATCAGCAATATTTTCAATATGATTGCCAATATCATATTGCCAATATGATTGGCCAATATGATTATTGCTTAAAGTCGTCTACTTTCAAATATATAATATATTTCTTAATTATTATCAATATAAACGAGTCATATTAAATTAAATTATTATAAGAATTTTTCGTTCTTCTTCTTCCAAGTAACTTCTTCTTCTTGCAGTACCGTCTCCTATCGGAGGTTGGCTACCATCACAGCAATCTTTACTTTGTTGGCTGCAGTTCTGAACAACTGTATTGAACTGCACCCATACCACTCCCTTAAATTTCGCAACCAAGAAATCCTCCTACGTCGCACATTTCTCTTTCCCGAGATTTTTCCTTGGATTATGAGTCTAAGCAGAGAGTACTTTTCTCCTCTCATTATGTGGCCCAGATATTCCAGTTTTTTCGTTTGTATGGTTTTTATGACTTTGCATTCCTTCCCCATCTTCTGCAGAACATCTTGATTTGTTACTCTTTCTGTCCATGGTATTTTCCACATTCTCCTGTAACACCACATCTCGAATGCCTCAATGTTTTTGATGTTTATCTTTTTCAGTGTCCAGGCTTCCATGCCGTACAGCAGAACGGAGAAAACATAGCACCTTAACATTTTCGTTCTTAAGTTTATATTTATGTCCCGGCTGCATAGGAACTTTTTCATTTTGACAAACGATTGTCTCGCTATCTCTATTCGCCTCTTGATTTCTCTTGTCTGGTTATTAGTATCACTGAAGCAAACCCCTAAATATTTGTAGCACGTAACTCTTTCAACTGGCTGATTATTTATGGTTAAATTCACATTGGTGTATAGCTTCTTTGTTACAATCATGAATTTAGTCTTATTGATGTTCAGTTTTAGACCATACTTTTTGGTATGGGTGTTTATGTTTTCCATCAAAAACTGTAAATTTGCTAGGTTATGTGTTACTATTAGCGTGTCATCAGCGTATCGTATATTGTTAATTAACTCTCCATTAATGTTCATACCAATAATGACATATTGTTTCGCTATATATATATATATATATATATATATATATATATATATATATATATTAAATAATAGTGGAGAAAGCACACAACCCTGACACACACCTCGACGAATCTCAATTTCTTCGGTTAACTCATTATCAACTTTGATTGTTGCTGTTTGTCCCCAGTACAACCTGGATATGTAACATCACCAAGTAACAAAAACCAAAATTTGTTTAATTTATTAGTGTTTTATTTTAAACTTAAATTGTAGCTCATTCCCAATCAAAATAATAGTTGCAGATTCTTATCGTAAAAATTTTTGGTAAAAATAAAGAATCATTCTATTATTGAACACACGTATGTTTTTTTTAATAAAAATAATAATAGTATGAAAAAATATCTTTAAAATCTCGAGAGCTTGAATCGTTAGAGATAATATAGTTAGTTACATTTTGGAAAAAAATATTACACGGTTATCAAGTACAAAAAACCAAGCAATAATGATAGATGTGTTTACTTATTATCTATAGAGTTTACCTTGAGTAGTTCTACTATTAGCTTGGTGACTGTAGAAAAGTACTAGAAGGAAACACAACGTTTTGGCTAACATCTTGCTATATGAGCACAAATAAATCGTACTCTAACATTTTTTTTTATTTATATATAGAAGAAACGGCGAAAATATTAAGTGTTTTAATATAACAATTAGAAGTGTTTTTATAAGATTCAATATATAGATAATAAAATTGTATACTGATTACGATTTTCCTTGAAAAATATAAAAGTACTCAATAAAAATAAATATTTTACGATTTAATTAACATAGTTGTGTCACACGGTAGCATCAAATCCTTAGGCAATTAAGGAATTGCAAGGAATCATATTGATTTTGCTTTGATTAATCATAGATTTAAATCAAGCACCCAGCGTGCAAAACCAGAGCTATGGACGTAGAATTAAACTACAATCAAAGACATGTAACTACAAAGAAGTGTAATATTGAAATACTTCGAAGTGAAGCTAATAAAGAAAAAGTAGCAACCAACTTTATGAAGACCTGAAAAAAACAATCATAACAGACGACGAAGAAATAGAAAATACACTGGGGTGCAAAATTAACCGGACCCTTATGATTTTTCCTAAAAACTGGAGTTTAAAAGAGTTTAAGATGTTCCCAATTAAGTATTTAATAATAGACAAAATTTAAAAGTCAAATTTATTACAACTCAAGAATGTTACTCAGAAAAAACAATAAACAATTCAAAAAATTTAAAAATCCGCAAAGAAAAAAATATTATTTTTTATTTTAATATAAACAATTTTTATGGAAAACAATGTTTAGTAGAGTGTATTACCTCCACGAGCCCTAATTACGGCCCTTATTCGATCAGGCATACTTCGGATCAAGGTAGCAAAGTCTGCTTGAGGGATTTGCTCCCATTCGTCACGAACTGCTTGCTCCAAATCATTCATGGTTTCAAACTCACCATGGCTACGTCGAATACGTCGTCCCAGAATACCCCATGCATGCTCTATTGGATTTAAGTCTGCACTTATTGGCGGCCATGGTAATAAACGAATTCCAACTTCATCTAAGTAATCCCGTGTTATTCTTGCGATGTGCGGACGAGCATTATCTTGCATTAGACGAAAGTTTTCTCCAATAAATGGGGCAAATGGCACTACATGATCTTCCAAACATTGCTGAATATACCGTTGAGCGTTCAAACTGCCCCCTTGAATTGTAACAAGTTCTGTATGAGCCTCTAGGGAAATGCCTGTCCACACCATTATACCACCTCCACCAAATTGAACTCTCGGAGCAAAACAACATTGCTGATAACGTTCACCAGTTCTTCTCCATATCCTATGCCGTCCATCCGATGAGTATCTGTTAAATCTTGATTCATCCGTGAAAAACACAGCACTCCAATCGTCAACACTCCAATTAAGATGTTCGCGAGCGAAGTGTAAACGTTGCCTCCGATGATCTGCTGTTAATAGAGGTCCCGTGGCAGGTAGGTATTCTGGACCTTAATCCATATTCATTTAAGCGTCTTCGAACGGTATAAACAGAAACTGTGTTTCTATAGACATCATTTAATCGTTGAACAAGTACTGGTGCTAATAATGTACGATCGCGTAATGCTTGTAACCTAAGAAAGCGATCTTCAACTTGACTTGTGGTTCTTTGTCTACCTTGACCTGGTCTCCTAGTGTGTTGTCCTGTTTCCCGCAATCTTTGTATTGCATCAAACACTGTACTTCGAGAAATTCCTAAAGCATTTGCGATGTAACGAATGCTCCGCCCATCATCCTGTAAAGCAATAGCTCGTGCTACTTCTTCTGGTGTCATAATTTTTTTAATGCAAGTTTTAAACAGGAGACAATCAAAAACTTACAGCCGAACTTATAATCAGGTATAGTACCACAATACAAAGCACGTGGTGTTCGTGTGTATTAAGGTATAAAAAATGATTATTAAAAGCTTAAAATTTTTTATTTTAAAGAAGATCTTTTCGGAATTAAATCATTCCATCATCAATTTAATAAAAAGTTGTTAAAAACATTGTATGGCCACATAAAAAATATATGTCCTTCCACTGTTTTTTATATGGCCATACAATGTTTTTAACAACTTTTTATTAAACTGATGATGGAATGATTTAATTCCGAAAAGATCTTCTTTAAAATAAAAAATTTTAAGCTTTTAATAAGCATTTTTGATACCTTAATACACACGAACACCACGTGCTTTGTATTCAACAGGTATACTAGCCACTCCTGGATATCTCCACTTCATGGTTTGTTCCAGTTTCACTTTTAATTTTAAGTACCACAATAAACTTAAAAGCCAATATAACAATAAAACAATAAAGCCAATATTTCACATTAATAACAAAACGTATGTGTAAAAGTGTTTTTGTTCGCAAAAAACATCTAAACAGGTTCAAACAAGAAAAAAACTTGTCGCTAATAAGGCATAAAATACAATTAATTTTAAACAAATTAAACAAGTTTCGATCTAAACACCAACAAAAAAACAAAAAAAAATTGAGTGTCCGGTTAATTTTGCCCCAGTATATATGACAAACCATAAAAAATACCATAGTTGGAGTACAAAGAGAAGAACTTAAGAATGCGAAAAGTAAAAAACGGAAAATGGATGACGGAAGATATTTTGGAACTCATGGAAGAAAGAAGAAAATACAAAAACAACCCACATCTATATAAAGAAATCCAAAGAACCATAGATTCAAAAATCAAAGAAGCAAAATAAAAGTGGATAATTGAAATGTATGACAAAATAGAAAACCTAGACAACAAAGATGATACTTTCAACCTCTACAAAAAAATTAAAAGAATCCTTTAATAATAACAAGAAACATACTATACCTACTTTAGCTGACAACAAAGGAAGAATAATTGAGACATAACATGAGCGATGGAAGAACCCCCATCTTAGACGTAGAGGTAAAACATGCGATACAATGTGCAAGAAATTGGAAAGCTTGTGGACCAGTCGAAAGAGAAATAAATTTAATAAAACTAATAGATGATAACAACATAAAACTACTAACATATCTTGTTAACAACATATGAAAGAGGCGTAATACCAAAGGAATGGCTTAACTCAGAATTCATATCTATACCAAAGAAATCTAGTTTCTGCAAATACGACGAATTTGGACTCATTAGCTTAATGAGTCACGTAATAAAAATATTCTTAAAGATCAAAAAGAATCGAATTTATAAAAAAATATCAGATAGACATTAGTGATTCTCAATTCGGATTTAAAAAGGCCTTGGCAACAAAAAAAGCACTGTTTTCGACTCAAACACTCTTTTAAAAATATATCTGTTTCATCAACTACCAGAAGATTTTTCTTCAAAGAAAATGAAGCTAGACGAAAAAGATCTCCACATAATTCAAAACCTTTATTGGAAACAAGAATCAACTTTAAAAGATTCATATTTGCATATTCATATTCATATATGCATATTTAAAAAAATACAAGACTGCGCCGAAATTAGTATAAAAATAAACGCTAAATATATTAACAATATCAAGTATACAGACGATAATGAAATGAAATGAAATAAATGAAATTAAATGAACATGCAATGAATATAAATATCTCGGATCTATAATATCTAAAGAAGACACTACCAAAAGAGACATCGAAAACAGAACGCAGCAGGGAAAAAAAGCAGCAAACATTCTAAACTCACTACTATGGTCTAAATATATTAGACAAGAAACGAAATTGACAATCTATCTAACCTTGATAGAGCCTACGAGCCCTAACAACTATATATTGGAACAAGCAGTTATTTTGTGAATAAAATATCAATTTACCGAAATTATTTTATTTTAATTTTTTTTTAATTGTAAATATGAAATTAACAATATTTTTCATGATGTATGGAAATATTTTTACAGTGTAATAATATATTTTATGTTGATTACCATTTAATTAATTGTTTGATAACCAACAAATGCTGACAACTAAATATTGGAACAAGAGGATTTTAAAAAATTAAAATAAAAATTAATAAGGCGTAACGTTGCCCTTAACTTGAATAATAGCCTGAACTCTATTAAGGATTGTATCAACTAGGCCTTCACAGAATTCAGTGATGAAACTATGCAATATTTCTTATAATTTAGCACGTAGTTGTGGCAAAGTACGCTGAGGGTAATTTCTTGGGCGTTGTTTCATTTTGTGCCAAAGTGTCTATATTGGACTAAGAACCGGGCTGCTAGAAGGATTGACAAAACTTTAATGTCATTTATCCCATCCATTTTTTGGTAGATTTAGCCGTATGACATGAGGCTCTATCCTGAAAGATAAAATCTCCGGATGGATATAACTTTGCCGCACTTGGTAGCAACGAAGATTCAATGATATCTTAATATTTGACTGCGTTTACTATGGTCTCAATAAAATGTAAAGTTCCCAACCCTTTGGCCGATATACAATCCCACACCATGATGTCCTGTGGAGACTTTATAGTTCTTTTGAGAAAATCCCTATGGTTTGCATCTCGAATCACACGTTTTCTCGAATCACACGCTTTCGATAATCTCCCGCACAGAAATCAAATTTGCCGTCGTCGCTATAGATAACTTTGTGCCAGTTATGTTTGGTCCACGAAAGTTTTGATTTAGCACAAATGCTCTCGAAGATGCACCTACTCGAAGAAATCAAAACATAGAAAATTTATATCGCAAAGAAGAACCTATGAAACATATCTTATAAAAGCTAAGACCGCTTTTGTGGATATATTTACGACATGATTTTCTGGAAACGTACATCCCAGTTTTTCTATTTCTTCTAGAAGTTACTTCTCGTAGTGTATTTCTTCTTCTCGACTTACGTATTCTAATTAAATGTTTTACACTCATTTGAGAAACTCGAGAAACAGGTTTTGTATGCAAACATCAATACTGGCAGTTTCACCATATGTCTTAATTATATTAAACACAGTAGTTGTTGCTACAGTCAATTCATTGGAAATCTCACGCATCGTTTTCCCTTCATGGTAATGATGAATAATAATTTCTCGAAATTTTTCATCAGTAGGGTTTCCACGTGCCATTATTATATTTTACTCGTAATAAAACTGACGGTTGTCTTTATTCATACTCAAATGACGCGTGACAATTATTGTTGACAACGTACTACCTACTCGTATGTTTGATTTCAAAGCCTTCTTTACGCCAGGATAATAAAATTTAAGAAAAATGAGGAAAAGAAAAAAACGTTCCAATATTTAGTTGTCAACAGTTTTCGATTATCAAACTATTAACTAAATAGTAGTCAATATAAAATATATAATTAAGCCAAAAATAATTCCATACATCATAAAAAATGTTGGTAATTTTATATTTACAATAAAAAAAATTAAACAAAAGAATTTGGGTAAATTCCCATTAAATTCGAAAAATAACTGCTTGTTCCAAAATATTAGGGCTGGTATTATCAGAGTATATATCCACCTAGTAAGGTAAGTGCCGGAGAAAAAGTGGGGAGACAGTTTCTAGCGCCAAATAAGTTCGGAATCGGGAACTAAAATATTTAGCGGCAAATTCAAAATATAGGATCTGAAATTAAGGCGGGAAATTCAAAAAGGATATACTGAATTTTAGGCGGGAAATTCAAAATGTTCCGAATTTTATATGAAAAATAAATATAGTCATAAAATAATAAATAAAAACTTTTTCTATGCTAAAATATATTCTCTGTCCAAAAATGTTGTATACATTTATGCAATTTGATATACCATAATTGTATAACATATTAGATAGAGACATATGTTTTGGTACAGGATAAGTTTTTATTTATTATTTTATGACTATATCTGTTTTCCATTACATTAAAACATCAACGTAAAAAACAGATATTCTTAAAAATTTATTTATTTCTGTAATTTATAAATTTACGGAATCACAGAGGTATAATATATTATATAGATCTAAGTCATCACTGCCATTATGGTGGTCTTCACCTGTATCCCTGTATAGGAATCTGTGTCCACGAAACTAGGTTTCATTCTGAACTTAACCATCTATTCACTGCAACCTACAAAATGATATATGGAATTACATACAAGCAAGCAACCAAAATAAGTAAGCCCTACCTGCGGAGACTTGCACACCCATATGGACATTCAGGCATACAATTCATTGAGGTGAGAAGGATTGGTCCTAGTAAATTAGGGACCACTCCTTCGAGCCCAATGCTCCCCAGTGTATATGTTAGAGCTTTATTATTTATCTAATGTATTTTATACACAAACATATATAAATAAAAAATAAACTATTTTTATGCGTAAAATATGAAACTATGTACAATAAAAGGAAAATATGTAACTATGTATAATTGAAGTGAAATATGTAACTATTTAAATAAAAGTAAAACAATGGAACAAAAAGGGTATACCTAAACATCATTTCTCTAAACTTAACAGCACAAGGTAGATACAGATGGAAGCAATTAGAAGATCAAAAGGTGAATGAATGAATAATGGTGTTGGTACGCCATTACAATAATTTAATTTTGTTTTGTCTTTATTGTAATCATCTTGAATTGTAAAAAAAGTTTTAAACATTTTTCCACGATCGTTGAAATGGAACAAAATAAAAGGTTACCATGATATTATAGTGTAGTAAGACGGAAATATGTAAATTTATGGGACTTTGTGTATTATGTGGTGTAAATGCAATATTGTAAATGGCAGAGACCAGAAATTTATTAACTTCCTTAAAAGTAAACCAGAATGCACTAGGATAGATCCTATGAAATTAATTGCTCATAGAAAATATGAAAGTAGGAGAAAACAATTTTGTAAGTACAGGTGATAAATGTAATTAAATTATTTCCAGTATAAACCTACAATTTGCATGTTATCGTTCTTTTCAATCTATTTTGAAAAGCTTCTTCATTAATAATATAATATCCTATGCTTCTTATATTATATACATGTTTTACAAAAATGTCTGCTTTTTTGTAAATAATTTGTGTTTACAGTCTCATATTTCCATTTTAAACGAATAAAATAGCGTTTTCTATTTACTGGACTCATATGGAATCTTTAAAATTCTTTTGATCTTCTAATTGCTTCCATTCATTGTATGATTGATTCATTTATTCATTATCTTCACTTAAATTTCAATTCTACCACGGCACATGCGTCTCCCGCTATGTCATAGCAACACCTAGAGTGACTGTCGCGCCGCCGCCATTACATACGAGTGGAATCGTCAAAACAGACTTCACCGATGTCCTATCTCTCTTGCACTACTATTTTTTTTATGTACTATGGGTATTATGACTTATGTGGCAGAAGTTTGGCAGATCACGAAAAAAGATAGAAAAAGAACAGAAGGAGTAGAAATGGATTTTTTAAGGAGAGTGTGTGGTGTATCCAAAAAAGATCATATCAGGAATAAAGATATTAGAAATGAGACAGAATTGAAACGAGACAAGTAATGTGGTATGGTTGGTATGGTCACGTGAAGAAAATTAATGAAGATAGATGGACAAAGAAAGCTAATTACATACCACAACAAAGAAGAAGAAGGGGAAGGCCTTCAGCTCTCTGGGAAGAAAATGTACGGCACATCTTTCAAATGATACGTTCATTCTTGAATTAAAATATTTGTCGATAAGTGACATTATTAAGACGTGCTTATTAGTTTCGGCCTCTGGGATGGCGAATATGGACATAATTTTGGCAGACTCAGTCCTAATTATATTTCTTAAAATTGACAGTTTTATTTTATCTTCTGACTGGTCTTGTCCAGTTGCTAGTAAATAATCTTCGAAACTGCTTTTCCAGAACTGCCATTCACTTACCACATTTTGACTCTGTAGGTCAAAATCTGGTGATAGTGTTACACTTATTCCCATTGACATTTTAGGTTAGGCTACATCGTGCCTCGCTACGTTCTCCAAGTTTCTTTTCCTTTTATGGAAAAATTTAGCTTTTCGACTGTAACCCAATTAGCTATTTGACTGCGCCATGTTTTATACTTTATGTGTTTACAAGTCAAACAATCATATATACTAGTAAACTTATATTTTACAACCATATCAAATATCTCCAAAAATTAGACAAGTGTCAATCCATGACAAGTTGTTCAACCTATGTTGTCTGGCCTGAAGTTAACCATGTTGTGTATATGTCAATATGTCACGCAGCGCCTTGCTACGCTGTTACATAGCTATATATATATATATATATATATATATATATATATATATATATATATATATATATATATATATATATATATATATATATATATATATATATATATATATATTAAACAAAGATTATCTGTAACTTGTGATCGAACATACAGGGCTTGTCCAACTGATACCCATCTTGGTTTCAGAAAAAATATATTAGCAAATTTATCTACAAATAATTACTACAATTAAGGCACATAACCCATTTTTCCACCAGCTGATGTTTACCCTGCTTAAAAAATGCTTGTGGATGTGTCTACACATCCATGGAATTATTTTACATTTTGTACTTCTTCATCCGAATAAACGCGATGACCTTTTTTCTGTGACGAGCTTTTTTCTGTGACTCAAATATCTGAAAATCGCAAGGCGATAAATCGGAAATATAGGGTGGATGTTCGAATATCCTTCATTTCTTTCGTTGTAGATTTTTTTTCACTACTTTGGCAGCATCTGACCGATCATTGTCGTGCAGATGAATGTCACCACGTGAGAGTTTCTTTGGTCGTTTTCATCTTATTGCTTGATAGAGCTTCTTCAAAGTTTCATTTTACAAGTTTCCACACAGAGTAGTAGTCCCCGATGGTAAAACCTCTGGCTAGACAGGTATCAATCCTCTTCAACACTATTCATGGTTAACCGAATGTTCCTTACGGATATGCAATGCCCTTGAAGCATTGTTACACTACTGTGTGTGTGAACTGAAAACAATGGACCAAATTTATTTCACAAGTTTTGACTTCATATCTAACAATATATCAACTTTAGTTAAAATCGGATGTATAGTTTCAGACATTTCATTTTTTGCGGACAGGTAAACGGACGTTAATTAATTAATTGAACTTAAATAATATAGGTTATATGACTAAACATATTTTAAAACAAAAATGAAAATGTGGTTATCACTGATTTCAATACATCAATCAATGCTTATCCAAACATTCCATTACTTTATCTTAATTCATTATTAAATTGTTTGAGATTTAATGTTCGATTTAATATAGGTAAAGTTTAATAAATAATCTAGTAGTTCATATGTGACTCATGCTATACAATTATTATTTATTTAAAACTAGTAAATTTGCCCGTCGCATGCGACGGGAGATCCAATCAATTGTCATCTACAGTCATTAAATTTTTAAAATAAGAAACTTTTTGCATATAATCCAAGTAAATATAAAGTATAAGCTGATGCACGTCTGACTTGACATCATGGTTTTTTTACTATACTATATACAGTTCACAGTTGAGGAAGACGAGGATAATTTTCTACCATTCCTTGACATAAGAATTGGAAGAACTACAGATAATGTGTTGAAAACCAGATGGTTCAGAAAACCCATGTGTAGTAATAGATTTATAAGCTATTACTCACAACATCCAAACAAGATGAAAATGAACCTTATAACAGGATTAAAAGAACGTGTTTTAAGGCTTTCTCATCCAGATTATCTACAAGAAGATCTACAATTGTTAAAAAAATATTTTAATTGAGAACTCTTGACTAATAGAACTATCCATAATCTCTTTTTAGATTTCCGGCAAGCGTACGACAGCATTAAAAGGGATCAGATGTGGAATGCAGTAGCAGAACTTTCAGTTCCAAAAAAACTTATCCAGCTTGTTAAGTTATGTGTGAATAGCTGTAGACAGATGTACACCCCGTCCGAATATGTCACCATTGATGAAAGTTTGTTAGGTTTTAGAGGTAGATGACCATTTAAAATGTACATTGCTAATAAACCTGACAAATATGGGCTCAAAATAGTAACAATGTGTGATACCAAGACATATTACATGTGTTCAGCCAAGCCTTACGTGGGAAAAAAAGTCCGTTGTTCACAATATTCAATTTCAACACAATATGTACTACATCTTACAACTGAACAAGAGAAAAAGGCCTTACAGTAGTGGGAACGCTTAGAAAAAACAAGTCAGAAATACCACGACAACTAATTGGAACAAAAGAAAAACAAGTTTCATCATCTCTATTTGCTTTTGATGAGAAAAACTTTAAGTGTCATTCGTTCCAAAAAAAAAATAAAAACGTCATTCTTTTATCGTCTATTCATACTCAAGATGATGTAGATGAAGAATCGAAAAAGCCAGAGATAATCTTGTTCTACAATAGTACAAAAGATGGTGTAGATACGTTTGATCAACTCTGTCATTTAACAACAGTCGCCAGAAACACTTGCAGATCGCCATTGCGAATTTTCTATGACATGTTGGATATTGCAGGAGTCAACAGTTAGGTCATACTTAAAATAAATATTAATAAACCACTGTCCCGATCAAACTTTCTAAAGGAGATGTCGTTCATTTTGGTTAAAGATTGTTTAAAAGAACGAATGTATAATAATCACTTGCCAAGACAAATCCGCAGCAGTATCAAAGACATTTTAAATTGTAAAGATGAAGAAATAATAGAACAAAAGCCTCAAGGTTCAATGGGTCGCTGTGACTTTTGCCCCAGAAGCAAAAACCGAAAAGCGCGCGATAAAATATGAGCACTGCCCGAAAATGGTCTACGCCGAACACCGTCTGTGCATTTGCAGTGACTGCAAGAAATTACTTTTTGTTTATAAAAGTGTGTCCTTTGGTACACAGTGATAACCAAAGTTATCCTTTGGTTTGTTAAGTGTCATTACATATAAAAAAAATTTGTTCAGTTGTTGCATTTTGTCAAAAACTATCGTCAATATTTTTTTATACTTTTATCCAGTACCACAGTTTTAGTTTAAGTTTCTCATTTGTTATTTATGCAAAAACATTTTTGTATAAAATTTAGGAATATATATGTATATAACTAAAAATAAAAACACTTTATTTGAAAAATAATGTATTTTTGTTATGCTTTCTGGCCAGTTCTTTTGGATCGCTCCGTGCGTGACCATGGTAGGGGTACTTTGAAACGATGCCAGCGTGCGTTGCGGCGAAATATGACAAAATTGGACCTACCTTTTTACGCATAAATTTTATCCAAAATATGTGCATATTGCGTATTTATTTGTACTAATAATAGCAAAAATAGTAAGTGTAGTTTTTATAGGTTCTCAAAGATTACATATAAATTAGAGAAAAGAAAAAGATGGATCCGTGCTATTAATATGAAAAAGTAAATATCACATAACTTCATTTTTATGCAATTGAAATAGGAAAAATTTAAATAATTTACCTTAAATGATATTTTATAAGGCTTCAAGCTAAGAGTGCCTGATGACTTTAGCTTTTATATCATAACTTTTACTATTACTGTTTTTAAATACTAATATGCTCTTTCACGTGAAAAAGTTGATTTGCCAGTACTAGGTTTTTCCCTTTCTTTTCCGTTTATGGTTGAAAAGATATATTATGATGAATTTCGAGAAACCCAGTTTTTAATACTACATTAATTTTGTACATAAACTGAAAAAATATAATTAAAAAGTTAATTATTATTAATATTCAATTTCTCATGTATTGTCAATGTCAAACATATGTCATATGTTTAACCTGAAAATTGGTAGGTCCAAAACTGTCAGATGAAGGCGGTAGGTGTCGCGTCAGTCACGCACGGAGCGAACGTTGTTATATAGTATCGTAACCCTACTTTCACGTTGTTGTTCTAGGATTAATTAAAGGTATCGTTTCAAGTACAAAATATGAATGAAATGTCAGATGCCGGTAGTTTAGATTTTCTTTCCTAGATGGCGCTAGATTTTAAATATTAAATACCGTAAAGGTAAATAATTTTTTTTCTGATATATTTTTTTAAAAAAGACAAGGTTTTTTAACTTGGATAGAATGCTAATCTCGCCCAAGAACCTTCCTCCTTTATCTGGGCTTAGGACCGGCAACAAGATCATTGAGGTAGTAAATCTACTCAATGATCTGGTAGGAGGAGTTAAAAACCTTGACTTACTGAGATGTAAAGTTACTAAGCTAAAATTAATATTTTTAACAAAAAATAAAATCAATACGATTTTAGAAAATTAACTGAAAAGTCATCAAAGTCTTTATCAACTAAAAAAGACAAATATTACACTTCTTTGCCAAAACGCAACTTTATTAACATTATAAAGAATATTCTATGACATAACACTAAGTGAAATTAAAGGCCTCTATAAAAAACGAAGAAAAAAAGTTTTTAAATTGCTAACTCCCTGATAAATTAACTTCCATAATATATTAGATGGAACTTACCTACGCATTTAAAACATAACGAATGACACCACAAAAGATATATCAAAAAGATAAGATAAAAGTAAAACTAAGAATTTAAGAAGAATACTAAGAATACTAAGAAGATAAGAAGATTTTATTTTTCTCAAGAAAAACGCTACAAAACGAGTCAAGATAACTGATATTTCAGAAGAAAGATTCAGTGTCATCTACAACAGTCTTAGGTTTCTACCGAAACATTTAGGCGTCGAATATCACTGTGGAACGAGCGCCAGCGACTGTGTTATTACTTAAGGTTTTTTCTAGAATACCCTTTACCAACTGTATGTGAGTATCTACGGGGGCAAATTTTGAATTTGGTTGGGTAGACAAATTGAACCTTGTTTTATTTAATATTATTGATGAAATAATAAGAAAATGGCGTCTAAGATAAGGAACTACAAAAGTCGAGATAACTGATATTCCAGAAGAAAGATTCAGTGTTATCTATACCACTCTTAGGTTTCTGCCAAAACATTTAGGTGTCGGATATCGCTGTGAAACGAGCGACAGCGACTGGGTTATCACATAGACATATATAGACAATTTAATAGTTCTCAAATATATGTAGGCTTGCATGGGAAAATGAGCATCCTCCTCCTCTATTCTTTATCCTTCGTAAGGATGTGGTGACGTTATTTGACGAATGGTTGCTATCCATTCTTCTCTCTCCTGGGCGCGGTGTGCTGCCTCAGACAGAGAGTAACCGGTAGCGCACTTTATTTGGTCTGACCATCGGAGTGGCGATCTTCCTCGGCTTCTTTTATCTTCCACCTTGCCTTCAACCACCAACCTCTCCATGCCTTCCATTCATCTATTAATGTGTCCAAAGTACCTCAATATATTTTGGTTAATGATTGTGGTAAGCCTAGTATTGATGTCGAGTTCTGTCAATATTTTGTGCGATGTGCTGTCTAGGGTATGCGCATCATTCTACGATATACCCACATTTCAAAGGCCATTATACGTCGTGAGTCGGACTTTTTAATGGTCCAAGTTTCTGATGCATAGATAGCAATAGGAAAGATAAGCGTCCGTACTAGCAACAGTTTCGTGTTCCTGGTTATGACCGTATCTTTCCAGATTTTAGTAAGTTTGACCGTTACTGATCTGGCCATTGGAAGGCGTCGACGACGTCGACGTATCTCTTCTTCGCATCCACCATTGTTTGTGATAACAGAATCTAAGTAATTGAAACGGCTTACTACTTCAAACCCCGCTACGTTTCGTATTTCCGGCTGGTTATTTCTGATTCTATCGATTATCATTACCTTGGTCTTCTGTAAATTAATTTTAAGTCCATATTCACGACTAAAGTATCTAGTATGTTCATGATGTATTCAAGGTCATTTGTTGATGATGCTAGTATGCTAGCTAAAATGAGCATAGAGGTGACCTAATCCTGAAAGAAATAGTATGTAAAAATAGAAAAATCAAAGAAGCTACTTTAATTAAGTTAAATGAAACAAATTGCGTCGCAAATTTCTCGCCAGAATGCAAAACACTAGTTACCTGAAATAGGGTTAAAGATGCAGTTAGCGCCCGAACTGTCCGAAAAGTAAAAAGTCATACGATATTGTTATTATTATTATCCAGATTTAGCTATACGGCTCACATTCCACTAAGGAGAAAATGAACTCATCCCAGATACCTACAGTATCAAAAAGATTGAGGTCTGATGGGACTCTTCCCGTGTTATCGAGCCCAAAGTGACTTATGCGTCGAAGTATACCCCAAAAATTTTTGTACGCATCTGGATGTCGAGAGTAGTGCAGCTTTCTGCCTTTAGATCTTATACAGGTGTTTACAGGTTATTATCTCAGATTTAGCCATATGGCTCACACTCCCTCTAAGGGGAAAATTCACTCATCCCAGATACTTACGGTATCAAAAGGATTGGGGACTCTTTCCATGTTATCGAGCCCTAGGTGATTTAATACGTCGGAGTACCTCCCAAAAATTTTTGTACGCATTTAGATGTCAAAATAGCATAGCTTTCGGCCGTCATGTCAGATCTTATACAGATGCTCACAGGTTGTTATCATTATTACTATTATTATTAGCACTACTATGTGGTCTCTCCCAGAATAATTGGGCCTCTCTTAATTTTAATGGCATAATTATAACCATCAGAGGCTTTATTCAAAATATCTTCTGAGTATATGTTAAAAAAAATGGCGAGAGTACACAACCCTGATGAACCTCTCTCTTTATTTTTTTATCTTCGGTTTTCTTTCCATCTATTTGTACTGCAGCGCTTTGGTCGCAACAGAGATTGTAATTAATGTTAATATCTCTTGTACTATATTTATAGTAACATAAACATATTTGTCTCTTAAGGGTCAAGGTAGTTGTTAAACAAAAGTTCTTAATTAGCCAATACATTTATGACCAGCCTCCAATTTTACTAGTGGGCAGTTCCTAAGATGGTAAAAATAATCATTAAGGTTAAACATTCACCGACCCTTAATGTGGACTTTATGATAGACAAAGAGGACAAGCGAGAAAGAGCGAGAAATTATTGAGATTGCACTAGAGTACTTACCACTAGGAACAATAATAATTTGATTAAAGATAGGATAGGAGGAAAGACGGAACCAGTGGAAGAATACATCAAAAATAGGCATATAACAGAGAAGTGAAAAATATTATTGAATGAAGAAACAATCTCGCATCTTCATAAAGTGTAAAACAATTTAACCAGATACCTCTTTTTGACAAATAAGATGTAATATTAGCAAAATTTCATAGTTTATGCAAAAATCAAACTATCAAATTTAAAATTTATTTATTACGAATACACCTTACCTGCTACAAAGATAATTCGTAAATTTTACTACCTAGTGAAAAAATCAGCGTTCGTAAATATGAAGTTTTTTTTCAGAAGTCACGATTTACCACTTAGTACACAAATCTTTGTCATAAGATGCTATGTATTTTCTACGTTATTATACGAAGTAGAGGCGTGGACACTTACCGTAGTTTCTTTAAAAAAGCTCAAACCCTTCGAGATTTGGTGCCTCAGACGCATCTTAAGAATTTCATGGGTGGATCGTGAGACTAATGTTGAGGTCCTACGTAGAATGGACAAGAAATGTTGAATAATTAACACAATCAAAGAGCGCAAATTAGAATATCTTGTCCATGTTATAAGAAATGAACAGAGGTATGGCTTGTTGCAACTAATTCTTAAGGACAAGGTATTTGGAAGGAGGGGACCAGAGAGAAGAAGAATATCTTGACTTTAAAACCTGAGAAAGTGGTTTAATACGTCTACAACCGGATTATTCCGAATAGGTGCAAGCAAAATAAGGATAGCCATGCTGATCGAGAACATCTGTAACGGATAGGCATCGTAAGAAAAGCAGTATTAAACAAAGACATAATTGACGGTGACGCGGATTAAAATAAAATACCACCATCCTGCATTTCCTGAGAAACACACAGATACACAACTAAGAAAATCCAAACTCCAGGGGACATGAGATTTCCGGAGTAAACTGTTTTCATGTCCGAGGATCAAATATGTCACGCCTCGTGGAGACGGTACCTCCCTGACCTCCAAGCTACCTCCACCCCTCCCCAATCTCAGACATGTAATATGGAGACTTTACTTGCTTTTTAATCTTTGTCTTAGACGCTCTTTTCCAAATGTGTGTCTGTCCAGCGAGCCAGTGACGTTGGTTTTTGGCCTTGGTCACCGGATCTCCACATAGGGGTTTTGTGTGTGTCGGACGATCGGCTGTCGATGTGGCCAACGGTGTTTGCTCACATCGCCAGCCGACCATACGAAGGGTCTGGCCACCAAGACCGTACTTAATGGTGCGCGAGCTCAATGCTCAGTAATCGCGGTTGTTTCGTCTAGGCTATCTGTGCAAAAAAATGGTTTTTCTCTTGTGGATAACCTAAAACTCTGAAATTAACTAAGTAGTATTACTTATATAGTACTAGTATAGTGCTCTCGTGGATAGCATGCCTCATGGATATATTTTTGGATTTATTTAACCTAATTATCTATTTTATTCACTGAACTATTCTAACTTCTTCACTTGTCAGGTCCAGTACCATGCCGAGTATTGTTTTCTACTATGTATTCTCCCATATCTATAGTATTCTTCCTTTACCCTTTTAGTTGAGACCATACTTATTGGTGTCTGTAGCTGTATTTATGCCCATAAATGACACAACATACGTAGGTAGTAAATGCTAAAAACATGTAAAGAAAACTATTTGTTACTACTAACATTATTTGATATTAGTTTAATTTTTGGGTAGATCTTAACCAATAATAACAGTCAGAATTAAATAATCTTAATGTATTTTTGGATTTAGTTTTTTTAATGTTAGAGGCTAAGGTCTTAAAAGCAAGTGATCCCTTTGTAGATCCTAGCATCCATCATGTGGGTTATGAATGTTGCTTAAATCTCGATGTGAAAGCAACAAATAGAAATAAGTTGGTTTATGATGAGTTGTTTTACGATTTTCGGAATGGCGATTACATTGCGCTTAACAACTTTCTTGCTTCCATAAACTGGCAAATATGTATGGTTACTGATATTGATGTTGCTACAAAATTATTCTATGAAATTCTCTCCATAGGAATTGCTTACTTTGTGTCATTGAAGAAATATAGAACTTTAACTTTTCTCAAAGGGTTCTCTGCTGCTCTTAGAAGACTGACTCTGGAGAAAAAATATGCTCACTATATTTAGGTTAATAATCGTTCGTTTAATAAATGTAAACAACTGTCTGAAATTTGCTTCAGCTACTATATTAAAGGTATATATACTGGCCTAAGAAATGATCCATAATCATTTTGGAAGTACATCAATGATAAGCGATCTAGTCATAACCTATTTAAATCCTCCTTTATCAAGTCCAATCTGCTATAAATGGTCAAGACATAGCTAATTTATTTATGAACTTCTTCCAAAATGTGTATTCACTAAATAACAACAACTTTTATATACCTATCCATTCATTAAATAGCAACTTTAGTACAAATATTTGTTCTTCTAATATTACTATGACTGAAATTTTTAATAGCATAAATGAGCTGCCTAATAAGCTTACTGCTGGTCCAGATGGTGTGCCTAATTTTTTATTAAAAACGTGTGTCTGTACCCGTGTAATGCTATTTGTTATATTGTTAAATAGATCTCTGGAAACCTGTATTTTTCCTTCTTTATGAAAAGAAAGTTATGTTGTTTCTATATTTAAAAATCGTCAGAAAGACAATATTGAAAATTATCGTAGCTTTTGTATACAATCTGCGATCCCTAAGCTCTTCGACTGTTTTATAGCAAAGCAACTTTCTTGGTTATATAAAGGCTTAATATCTCAATGGTTTTCATAGCAAAAAATACACTGCAACAAACTTGGTTTCCTATCGATCTGATATATTATCTCATATGGAAGATAAACGGGTAGATGCAATATACACAGATTGTTCCAAAGCATTTGATCGTGAAGATCACCAAATACTTTTGAGCAAATTAATTAATGTAGGCTTTCATGTCAGGTATGTTGAATGGATTAAAAGCTCTACATCTGGGAGAAGTCAAAGAGTCAAGATAGGTTGTCATATGTCTGACAGTATCTCAGTAACATCTGGATTTCCTCAAAGAGGCCACTCTTCTCCACTTCTTTTTAATATCTTCGTTAATGACACTTTCTGTTTCCTAAATAGCAAATGTCTAATGTTGGCAGATGACTTAAATTTTGCAAAGTTATAAATAGCTTAAAAGATCAAGCCTTGCTATAAAATGTCTTAACCGACTAAAAAATTGGTGCATTCAGAACAAACTCCACTTAAATGTAGAAAATGTTGTTTTATAAGTTTTTCTCGTAAATTTAATAGAATTGGAACAAGCTATACTATTAATAATCAGCCACTGAATTATGTTTTTTCTATTCGGGATTTGGGTGTTATTTTTGATTAGAAGCTTACTTTCTGTGACCACATAAACTCTATTTTAATAAAGGCATTTAAACTTTTTGGTTTCGTTACTAGGAATTGCAAGTATTTCTCCATTGATTCATCAAGATCAGTGTATTGTTGCTTAGTTAGAACTATTTTGGAATACTGTTCAGTTATTTGGTCACCCTATTTTCAGAACAATATTGATACCATAAAAAGAGTGCAGCATAAATTTTTGAGGTATTGTGCTTACCGTGTCCACACTACTATTGAACATCGTGATTATTCCTGTATCGAACAACAATTATCTTTACCCTCACTCAAAAACCGTGGTGATATGTCAGGAGCTATAATTATATTTATAAGATCATACATGAATTTATTGATTGTCCAAACCTGTTAAGCCAGATTAACTTTAATGTTCTCCATCAAGTTCTACGTTACCACAATGTTTTGAATATTCCTTTCCACAGAACAACCTATGGTATTCACAATCCATTGGATAGATACATGGGGCTATTAAATGTTCTCGATTTTGATATTTTCAATATAACTTTAACTTAGTTAAAAAGATCTCTTGCTTTGTGATATTTATATTGGGATTGTTGAATTTTTTCTTGTTATATTTTGTTTGTTTTTTTAGTATGTAAGATTTTTAGTCACATTTTTTTTAAGTTTTTAATATTGATTTTATATTTTAAGAAATTTCAAGTTTTGAATCCTAACTGTGATATTGTATATTGTAATTTAAGCTGTTAATGGGGTTATACCGTATATTAAATAAATAAATAAATAAATTACGATGTTCACTTTTTAGACTTCCAACGTTGCATATTTTTCTATATAGACTTTTCATTGTTACAAATCATCTATCATTCGTTGTGAATAACAACAGAAAAATAGTATTTATATTAACAAAATTAATATATTCAATACTTTTGATTTCCGTATTTAGACGCTTTAAAATATTTCGAGAAGACTGCTGAACTGCATAACAAACTAAAACAAACCAAAGAACTAGCTAAAATTGCAGAGAAAGCAGAAACGGCCAAACTAAATGTAACTAAGGAACCCGAAAAATTGATTTTTCAAGGCAAGTTCAAGAAAAAGGATAAGACTGTAAATAAATCTGGAAAAGTTGATGGTCAACATGTAGAAGGATTGGTCAAAGTAGAGATTAAAAAAAAAGAAGAAAAGTAAAGAAGGGGCAGTTGAAAGTGCAGATCCGGATGATTTTATTCTGGGAAAACTGTTTCAGAAAAAAGGTAACTACATTTAAAATTCTTTAAGTTAAATTAGATGGTTGGTACTAAAGTACCAACTGAGTACCTGAATACTGCGCTGAGACTGAGGTTTGTTGAATGTTACGTCTGGTCGCAACTATTGTACGGGGTAGAAACATGGACATTAAAAGCGCAAATAGTTAAGAAACTTGAAGCCTTTAAATTTTGGATATACCGGAGAATGTTGAGAATTCCGTGGACTGCCAGGGTCACCAATGAGCAAGTGCTGAGAAGGATAGGTCGAGACAAAAAATTGTTAAGAACAATAAAATTACGCAAGACTGCATACCTTGGACACATACTGAGGAATGATAAGTATAGTCTTCTGCAGGTCATCATGCAGGGTAGAGTCGATGACAAAAAGGGAATAGGTAGAAAGAGGAAGTCATGGCTGCGAAATATTCGAGACTGGACAAACATGACTGTAGACGAATTATTCCACGTTGCAAAAGAGAAACTTTTAAAAATGTGGTCGCCAACCTCCGTTAATGGGGACGGCATAGAAAGAAGAAGGTACTAAAGTGTATTATGTAGCATGCACCTACGAGGCCCTTCTCGTATCAGTTGGCCCACCTATGGAATTTGCAGTTTAAGTCGATTACCATAAACAAATTATACTCTGCATGATTTTATAAGTTGCCATATTAATTAATATGGCATTTTTATTATTATTTATTAAAAACATTACCCCTATGGTTTTTTTATTTATTTTCAACAATAAAAAAAATTCACCAAACCCTGGCTATGCATTCACTTATATCAACATACGTTGATTTTTTCAGAATTACGTTAAATCCAGAGGTAGCTATGGAAAAATGACATCAAAACAATAATATTGTCAGTTAATGTCAAATTTATTTTGTAGTATTGTAAAGTTTTTTGCCCTTTATGGTTTGTACAATGGCTCGAGGTAAAGTTATCGAAACAGATCGAAGGGCATTAAGACGCATTATATCGACGCAAAATCGACGAGCAAATTATATGGAGTTCAGCGTTTTATGGAGTGACGCTATTGCAAGACAGATTTCTAGATCAATATGTCACCGAGGGGCCCACAAATTAGGATTTGATACTTACAAAGTAAGTTTTATAGTTAAAAAAATTAGTACGAATTGTTTTTAATAAATTTCATTTCATTCAAGGAAAAGCCACTTTTAAAATTACAACAAAAGAAAAATAGACTAAGATGGTATTCAATACAATGGAGTGATGAGTCCAGATTTGAAGTGTGTGTTGGAGACAGTAGGAGTCGCGTCATTCGCAGGAAAAATGAAGGTTTCCATCCCGACTGTCTGAAGAGAAAAGTCAAATTTCGTGTATCTGTCATGATCTGGGGCTTCATGTCATCTAGAGGTATGAGAAAGTTACATTATCGCCAATAGCTCAATTCCGGCTTTACGATTGTTCAAATTGCAACCATAATTGCAGCCAATGGTATTGCCCGAAATTAAAGCTCAATTCCGGGTTTACGATTGGTCTAATTGCAACCATAATTGCAGCCAATGGTATTGCCCGAAATAGAGCATTGGCTGTTGTGCAAGATCCAATGGCAGAGCGCCATGGAGCACTTGACCTACTTAATTTCATATAAGTATAGGTGCACAACGGCCAAAAATTCGTTCTGGTCTGGACAAGGATCCGCAGAACCAGCCTTCTTGGCATTAGAGACCTTCTGGTTGATTTAGTTTCCAGAAACTCTGCTCTTTTTATTGCTGTCCTAACCGCTGTCCTTTTATTTCAGGATTTTTCCAAGTTCTCTAGCGAGACAGTCTAATTTATATTTAAATTCTATTTATTTCAGCTTTTTCGACTTGAAATATTTCGAATTAAATCGTATTTTCGACTTAGTACGATTTCATATTTTTCTTATATTTTCAGAGTATTTTCGACTTAGAAGAAATTTTGGTAAGATATTTATTTCTGATTTAATAACTTAACTTAACTTAACTAATTTGAATTATTTGGTTATTTCTTTCAGGATTCTTCTAAGTTCTTAAACGAATTTAGAATAGTTTCTTATTTGATTTATTCGATATTTTCAGGGAATTTTAACTTAGCATAATTTCGTAAATTATTGTTATTTTAATTTCTCTTTCAGATTTTTTTTAAGTTCATAAACGAACTTTATTTGGTATTTTTCGACGAATTTAGACTATTTTTGTATAATTTTGTAAAATTATTTCTCTTTCAGATTCTCTAAGTTCCTGAACGGGACTTAGAAGAAATTTATAATATTTTTATAATATTTCTTTCAGCGACTTTCTGTCAAATTATTTCTTTTCCTTTAGGGACTTTGAAATATTTTCGGATGTAACATAACTTAATTAAATAAAATAATTTTAGGTCCCATCGACTTAGGAAATTTTCGATAGTCGAAAATTTTCAATAACTTGCTTTGTGTTGATATTTCGTTAAATGTGTTTGTTGATTCGTCTTGAAGTCACCACGACGAACACTTCTATCACATTTTGGACAAAATCGACTTAGTAGAAATTTCACCTTTTTTCGAAATTTTTGTGACTTTTGGGAAAATTTTCACTTTTTTTAATTTTTACTTTTTTTGTATTAATTAGTCTTAGGTGTGATAACTAATAACTTTCACTTACAGATTCTTAGTTCTAAGACTAATTAACACTTTATTTGCAGAATCTTAGTTTTAGTAAACATTTATTTGCATTTATTTAAAAAGGTATTTTCCCTCTAGCCTGTGGGCATATACGACCTATATGTCCACGGACCGTGACCCTTACCTGCTCCGGTCCATTTCACCTATGAATAGTGCGACTGGACCACCTTCCCTCATTCCCGAGGGTTCAGGCCAGCGACAACATCTTATCGATGGGATTGTAAATACGGACAAATATTTGAATATTTTAGAAGAATCTCTTTTACCGATACGAAACAGCGTCTAACATCAGCGAAAGATTTTGTCTTCCAACAGGACGCCGCAGGTTGTCATACCTCACGAAAGAGTTTAAAATGGATTGAAGACCATGTCATACTACTTCTGGAATGAATTTCTAACAGTCCCGACTTTTTCCGATAGAGACTTTGTGGCGCGAAATGAAAAAAGCTTTGAGAAAACATCCTGCCAGGTCCGTCAACGAATTGAAGCCAAAATTGCAAGAAACATAGGATTCGTTTACATTCAAATTTTGTGAAAACTTGGTAAAAACTATGCCTCATAGAATTGTGGATGTCATTACAAATGAAAGGGATATAACCCTTACATTTTTGTAAAGTGGTAAACTTTCATATCATAAACTTTTTTTTTGTTAATATTACATAATCTACCTATAAAAAAAATACTAAAAATAAAACAAGAACAAAATTTAACAATACCAATGTAAATGTATATATATATACCTATATATATATATATATATATATATATATATATATATATATATATATATATATATATACATTTACATTGGTATTGTTGTAACACTGCCGTGCTACAATGATATATACAAGGCCAGAATCGCTCGTTGTCGAAGAGTGTTGGGCGGGGTTTTCATAAACATATAGAAACTATATCGTATTTTAAATCCAAGCACAATTAGATAATATGAAATTATAATTTATTATTGGACGCCACCCCTGGTTTATCCTCGAAGGGGACGAGAAAAAAAAATTAAGATTTATCGAAAGTTTACAAGAAAACTATTCTTTATTATTTCTTAGTAATGAACACAAAGAAAACATTAAAAGTTACATCATCCCAAAGGGATACCAAAATATTATTTTATGTTAACATTATCATAAACAAAAAATCTTTGTATCGTATTAAATTAAGAATTAGTTATAAAGAAAATGAATATATATATATATATATATATATATATATATATATATATATATATATATATATATATATATATATATATTAACCTCAAATTTCGAAATTTGTTTACATTGAAAATAATATAGTTATTTCATGTTTTTGAGTTCATAATCATTTCCGTTGTCTTGAAAGTAGGTATAATAAAAATTGGTACAACCTTAATCTGCTCTGTTTCTTTTCTTATTTAATCAGTCACCAAATAAACCATTGATTCGGCTACATCCGATATCAATCCACCACCATCCTAGATATGAGGGGTTAGGTATTCCATAAAAAGATACCGCTACTGGGCCATGATCTGGAATAACTCCATACCAATATTATCTTGCGACAAGTATTAGAAATAAGTCAGCATTATAGCCTCTCCAATAAGGGTCTAAAAAAATAAATATCTATCTGAAATATGGACAAGAAAAGGATTTATTAGCTCACCTCTAAATTGAGACCCACTTTGGAAACACGTCTTAACGGTTGGACGGTCTTAACAGAAAAGAGCGAAGCGCTATCATGGCGCCTGATTCTGGGCGTGAGTGACAAGTTGATGAATAGGCTCATCTACCGGATATATTTGGGAATTACAGAAGAATCCTTGAGTCGGCTACAGGTAGGTACTTGACAGATAGATGGGGTTAGAAGTTTTATTTAAAAAAAATAATCGAAATTTATAATGATTTTCTTTTAAATCTTTTGAAACGGTTACATTGTTAAATTTTGTTCAATCACAAAGCAAGAGATCTTTTTAACTGAGTATATAAATAGAGCTCCTGACGTATCATGACAGTACTTGAGTGAGGGTAGAGATAATTGTTGTACGATACGATAATAATCATGATTTTCAATAGTAGTGTGGACATGGTAATCACAATATCTCAAAAATGTATGCTGGACACTTTCTATTTTATCAATATTATTCTGAAGATAGGGTGAACAAATAACTGAACAGTATTAAAAAATATGTAGGTAGAACTAAGGAAAAATATACTAATCTTGTTGAATTAATGGAAAAATACTTTTTTTCAATTCCTAGTAACGAAACCAAGAAGTTTAGATGCCTTTCTTGAAATAGAGTTCATGTGGCAACAGAAAGTACCTAAGTTTCTCATCAAAAATTACACCCAAATCCCGAATAGAAGAAACATAATTCAGAGACTGATTATTAAGAGCAAAGCTTGTTTCAATTATATTAACTTTACGAGAAAAACGTATAAAACACCATTTTTTACATTTAAGTGGAGTTTGTTCTGACTGCACCAATTTTGTATTCTAATTCATCTTGCAAGAATGCTTGATCTTTTAAGCTATCTATAACTTTCTAAAATTTCAAGTCATCCGCCAACATTAGACATTTGCTAGTTAGGAAACAGGAAGTAATATCGTTAACTACGATATTAAAAAGAAGTGGAGAAGAATGGCCTCCTTGAGGAACTCCAGATGTTAGTGAGATACTGTCAGACTGATGACAACCTATCTTGACTCTTTAACTTCTACCAGATGTAGAGTTTTTAATCCATTCAACAAACCTGATATGAAAGCCTAGATTAATTAATTTTAATGTTTACGGTCTTCCATTTGAGATAATATATCAGATTGATAGCAAACCAAGTTTGTTGCAGTGAAACAGTGTTTTTTTGCTATGAAAACGATGTTGTCATTGAGATATTAAGCCTTTACATTTAAGGGCCAAAGGTGATTGATGTAAATTATGGATGTGCTGTGAACATGTGAACTACCAATAAAAAGTTATGATACAAAAACAAAACTACGATCGGTTATGTTTTTTACTTATGTTATCTTTATTCACAGATCAAAAATAAATTAATTTTACTACCCTATAATTTGGGCATTGTTGAACATTTTCTCTACACAGGTAAACACTAGTGTACTAATGATCTTTTTACATTTATCTGACTTTCTTTCCTAATTATATTAAGTAGATTTGTTAACTAACTTGGTTTTGTTACCCTAATATTGTTCAAGATACCTCAGCGATATCACAGTATCTAACTATTACCTCTTACCTACTTACACCTATTTTTTAGTTATTTTTTATTATTTTTTGTCGCGCTTGCTCAATTCTCTCATTTGTCACTTTGATCATAGTTTTTGTTATTATATTCGCCAGTTAAGTTTTGACATCAACTGCAGGCTGAATATATCCATAGTCTCAATAGTAAAAAATACTGTGACTAAATAATTTTAAGACTGGTTTTATTTATAAACAAGTACCTACACTATTAATTCTTAAACATGAGCACATCATAAACGCCTGCATATTGAACTCTGATATGATCGTATTTATAAGGATCTGAAATGTTTATATATGGATATGCAGGTATATCATTCCACTGCCAATTAATATGGCTATTAAAAATTTTGCCCACCCAGTTCCTGTTATCGAAATTTGGTCTACCAATGTAAACGGAGGTGTTACAGGGCCATCTAAATGTTTCCCATCCTGCACGTACAGGTCGATGATCATCTGAATTAAATAACTTCGTAAAATTTATAGCTGCAACATTTTTCCAATACAGGGTATCTGTATAATCGTTTTTACCAACCAGTATCTAAAAGTTAAAAAAAAACTAAAATATGTTTACCAATTGAATCTAAGTAAATAATATATATATATATATACAATTTTCTATCGAAAGTCTTATTTTTTCCCAATTTTACACATTAACCTCATTAAAAATGTTCACCCTTCAATGTGCTAAAATGATATGTATAAATATCTCGAAGGAAAGTAAGCTCGGAAAGTTGACCTTAAGCAAATGAAAATCTAGTTCACTTGAGAATTTATACGAAGGATAACACATTTGCTCCGTTCACATCTTAACAGTAACAAATTTGTTTAAGGCACTAAAACGTTCCGCGCTTAGCTATTGATTTGGTATTGGTAAGTGAAATAAAACAGATATAGAAAATCTGCAGCGGAAAGTTCGAACACCTCATACAGCATCATCTTCGTCATAATAAAGTAGGAAGAATGACATTACCGAGGTAGTAAGAGGTCTTATGGATCTCTCTCTCTCTCTCTCTCTCTCTCTTCAATCCTGACCCACTGAAGGGAATTTGTGGTCATCGTGATGTCGTCTAGTATCCGTCTCCAAAGATCTCTTTCTCTGGTCATTTCTTTTAACTTATGCATAGGTCTTTTACATACTCCTGTAATTTAGTCGATCCATCGTGTTGGGAATCTTTCTCGTGATCTTCGGCCTTCTACCTTTCCTTGTAAGTCTTTCCATGTTTTCTGTGTCTGCTCCCAAAATATGTCCAAAGTATTTTAATTGTTGGAGATGGACTTTGCCGGATAGCCGTTTGCTGACTTTTAGCTCATTTAAAATTGAAATATTTGTCCTGTGGATATAGATATATAGTCCAGTTTGCTAATTTAGGAACTTATTTTCAGATGCAGGCTGAGATATCCACTTTACATTGCGCGATTTTCGCAGTAGATGACATAACGCCACTTAAAACGAGAAAACAAGAAATGCGCATAAACCACCTCTACGGACGAGAAAATGCGCACCTGGGTGGGTAAACCTCTGCATGAAAAAACTATGTCGACAATATAAAGTCGAAGTATTGACTGAAATTATAACTCGGAAAGATGTTATCTGAAACAAAAGATTCCTTACTCGCCATTCAAGATCCGATTATACCAACCAAAAATTACCTGTAGTATATTGACATGGACCCTCAGGTTCACAACGACAAATGCCGATATGGATGTCAAGCACAAGAAACCATCCAACGTCTTAACGGCAGCGTTTGACGGGCATTTGCTGCAACCGAATAAAAAAAACAGCGTGATTCAGTAGGAAATATCATTTATCAAAACATAGCTAACAAACTTCTCCAAATTAACCATCTCCCATATTCAATACGTTCCTCAAATTATGCTTGAAAATTACATCTACAAGCCATATTGGGGTCGCACTGTGCTCAGAGACCAACCAGTGCTATATAATAGACCAACATAATAGACCAGATCTCATCTCATAGTTAATAAATTAAAAAAGATCGCCAAGTACAGAGATTTAGAAATAAAATTAGACAATCGAGAATGAAAAGTACCCAGACCATATCTGTTATTTTTTTTTTCCTACTGGTGTTATTCTGAAAAACCTCTTAGAAAACATAAAAGTCATCTTTATAAGACCATGAAGAAAGTTGTACAACTCTTGACGTCCAGATGTGTACGAAAATTTTTGGGAGATACTGCAGCATACCATGTCACCTAGGGCTCGATAACATGGAAATAGTCCCACCAAAAGCTCAATCATTTTAATACCGTAGGTATTTGTAAAGTAGTAGTAGTAGTAGAAAAGAAGTAAATTTTCCCCTCAGAGAGGGTGAGAGCTATGTGCCTTAAATATTTACAGTAATAAAAAGAAAGTACTACTTTACGACGATACATAATTTATATTTTAGTATAACAACCTTATAAGCACGCACACACATACACATATTTTCCTCCGTCTAGTCTCCTACTCAATGAGTTTACTGACTTTATGAATCGACTGACTGAGGATGCGAAACAGCATTTTCCCGTAGCACTATCCGGGGACTTCAACACCTGGGCAGTGGATTAGGGCAGCAAGAAAACTAATGCAAGGCAACGCTAGACGTTGTCTTGCTTAACAGTGGTACACCTACATTTACTAGAGAAGGAGTAAGTTCCACTGTGGATCTCACTTTTATCAGTACCTGCCTCGTTAAGGGAAACTGTTCTTGGAAAGTATTGGATACTTTCACAGCCAGTGAGCATAATGCGTTACTATGGGAAGTATTTATTAAACAGGTGAAATCTTTGGATCCAGTTGCCTTCACAGTACCTCTAGATGGCGACCCAATCGCCGCTGGAGACGCTAAAAATATGACCGAGAAACTGATAAAAAGAGCCGTAGAGCCCAAATATGCCCCGAAAACGCGGCACAAGCTAACGTTTAGTGGTACACTGGTGGAATGGCCACAAAAGTGCTCTACGTAAAAAATGTCTAAAAACCAGAAGAGCTTCTCAGCGTGGAGACGCTGGAGACAACAAAAACTTTACAGATCTAGTGACAGAGTACAAGAACGCTCACAGAAGACTAAATAAGGCATTTAAAGACAGCAAAAAGGCAATGCTGGATGGAACTTATCAATAATGTGGAGAATGATCAATGGGGCAGGCCATATAAGATGGTCAAGACTTACCTGAAAATCCATTAAATTCCGAGACCTGTATGCCCTTAGCTTCTATGGAAGATAGTTGCTACAGTATTCCCTCAACAAAACTTTCATCCAATCGAGGAGTGCGAGGCTGAAGAAATCCTGAAGATCACGGAAGATCAACTGATGGAAGCGTGTAATAGAATAGGAAATAATAAAGTTTCGAGTTTAGATAGAATGTCAAACATCGCTTTAAAAGTAGCCATCAAAAGTCCCCGGCAATGTTCCTGGGAGTTTACAATACATGCCTTAAGGAGGGTATTATCCCGCACATATAGAAGCAACAAAGATTGGTGCTTCTCCTAAAGGGAATGAAATCACCAGAGGAACTATCATCTTATCATCCGCACTGTATGCTGAATACAGCTGGCAAGATATTAGAACGGATAATCTATCAAATAATCAAAGCAGTAGTTAAACCGTTACTCAACAACAATCAGTATGGTTTTCAAAAAAGACACTCAACACTCGAAGGGATTGATCTTGTCGTTAAGACAGCCAAGAAGGCAATCTCAGGGAGTAGATGGAAGAGGGGTACGAAGAAGTATTGTCTGGTGGCCACATTGGACATTAAAAATGCTTTTAAATTCCGCCAACGGGAATTCCATTATGCGAGCTTTAACCGAAATGAGGGTACCGGCATATCTAAGGGGGATAGTGACTAACTACTTCACTGATCGACTTTTGAAGTCTGACATAAAGTCTGGCCTGAAGGAATATAAAATCACTAGAGGAGTTCCACAGGGCTCTGTCCTAGATCCTATTTGTGAAATATTATGTATAATGGGTTGCTATAACTAGAATTACCAAGAGAAGCTAGGCTCGTGGCTTACGTCGATGACGTGGCTTTGGTGATCGTCGAAAAGCACCTTAAGGAAATAAATCTCACGTTCGACATTATCTTCGAGAGAATCGGCCAGTGGATGAACCCAGTTAATTTAAATCTGGCGAAGCACAAAACGGAGGCGATGCTTATTACTAGTCGTAAACAGGTGGAAACCGTAACACTGAGCATTGAAGAACATGAAGTCACATTACAACTATTTCCTCGGTATTTGGAAGTGCTGATTAATACCAGACTCAGCTTTAAGCAGCAAGTAAGGTACGTCAGTGCTAAAGCATAAGTAGTAAGAGTAGCCTTGTCCCGGCTAATACCGAATGTCGGTGGCCCAAAACAAAACAGAAGGACGTTATTGTCGTCAGTGGTCACGTCAGTATTAACATACACTCTCGGAACCCAGGAATTACGGAGAAAGGTCGCATCAGTATATCGTCTGAGCGCTTTAAGAGTTGCCAGGGCATTGCGCACAGTATCTGAGGATGCAGTATACATCATAGCCGACATGCTACCCAGTGGGGTGCTAGCTGAAAATAGGAAGACCTTTTATCGGCAAAGGAAGTACTATCTGACGCAGATCCTCTCAGGACATGGCTGTTTTCGAGCATATGGCTGTGAACATGACGATTCTCCAGAGTACCCATCCTGCCTCGGAGTCAGTGATGATGCGGAACACGTGTTCTTCGCGTGTTCGTCCCTGCTTCAACCTCCTGCACAATACTTTAGAAGCAGTTATCAAACAGAAAGTTTGACCAGAGACCATAGTAGAAAAAATGCTTTCATCGAAGGTAACTTAGGATGTAATCAGCATATTCGCGATGGAAGTCTTCCAGGATCTTCGCCGCATTGAAAAGAGACGAGCTGAAAAGAGAGACGCTTAGAAGGATAGAAGCAATGACTTCAACGGCTTGAAGGAAGAGCAATAGCCTAATCCTCCCGCTTGAAGTAGTACCTTACGGTAGTACTGTGGGGGTAACAAAGGCAGAAAAGGGGACGGGTTGTAGTCGGTATTGTAGTGTAATATACGAGTCCGACATACCAGGCAGTACATCTAGTCCTTATGAGATGTAAAAGTATTTCCAACCCCAAAAAAAAAAAACACACACACACACACACACACAATTGTATATGAATTAATGATCTCATTAACCATGATCAGGTTTTAACTTTTTACGGCTAAACTATGGAGTTTATTACGGCTATCTATGAAATTACTTAAAAACGACACTATACTAGAAAAACTTTAATATGTCATTTACATTTTTATTACCTTGGTAACCTAATCCACAGCCATTTAAATATTACCATTTCTCCTAATAAAAATGTAAATATTTCGAAAATTATTAACTTTAGAACTATGAGGCCTTATAGAAACTCATATTTTTAAAAAATTATTTAAAAATAGTTTATTATACTTACAAGGTATTCAATTTTAAAAAACATAACTTTGATTAATTTCGTTTTTCTGACTGATCCTGTATAATCAAAAAAAAATTTATAGTAGATAAGTCTTAGACATACATCACTTTTGTTTTAAAAAATTTTTATCTACCATGCGGTCCATATGTATGGAATAAATTCATTTTGGGAGTTATTATGTACTATCTGAAAAAAAACTGAAACAGGTCGATTTTTATTCTTAAATTGACAATTTACAGTATAAAAATATTATCCCATTCCAACACCCCCCTTTGAATTATAAGTACCCCCTCAAAAATTTTAAATAACAAAGGGGGTCGTGTGATACCTTATTAGAAAGGGATTTTAGTCCTCTGTTCGGAAATATAAAGTTTTTTAAGTTTGGTGCAATCATATCTGAGGAAATTGATTTTTAAGATGTAAAATTTTGATAATGTCTCTATCACAAAACTAGGTTAAATGAAGATAATAATGTCACATAATATTTAGAATGTATTTTTCAATGTAATTTTCAATTAAATTAAATGTTCAAAATAACCACTATTCACTTCTCGCACAAAGTAATCTAGAAGAGTCAAATCGGGGATCTAGCCGGCCATTCGATCGTTCCACGTCTTCCAATCAACCTATTGGGAAAAACCTCGTTTAAATAATTTCTAACTATACGTGCAAAATGCGGAAGAGCTCTGTCTTGTTGGTATTAAATAGATCGATCTATCTCATTTGGATGATTGACATCAGGGAAAAATCTTCGTAATGTAGGCACTAAAAAGTTAATCAAAAAATCTAGATAAACCTCACCATCAACTGTGCCCTCAAAAAAATAAGGACCAATAATTTTATTGTTAATGATACCAGCACAAATGTTAATTTTTTAGGATATTGCGTGAGTCTCACACACCCAGTGAGGATTTTCTCTGAGTTTGTTAACCGTTCCGTTTAAATGAAACGTCGCTTCATCAGAAAAAACTATTTTGTTTATGAACTGAAAATCTGCGTTCAGTCTGCCCATCATCATTTCACAGAATTTTTGCCTTCTATCGGGATCATCTTCATTTAACTCCTGAACCAACTGAACTTTGTAAGGGTGGTATTTTTCTTTATGCAAAACTCTCAAAATAGATGATTTACTTACATCATTGACGGCGACCAGTTTTCGAGTTGTCTTATGCGGATTTTCCTCAATCTCTAGAAATACATCTAACTTTTTTTCATCAGTAAATTTAACATTTCTACCTGGTTTTTCAATATTTTTTACATGTCCAGTATAACGAAACTTCTTTTCAATTTTTCTAACTGTAGACTGCGAGACTTGTTGACCGGGGTATTTATTATTAAACATTTCACAAACCTCCTTTTGAGTTCTTGTTTTATTACCAAAACCAATCATAATTAAAATGACTACTCTTTTAGTCTCGGACAAATGAGCCATAATTAAATTTAATACGCGCACAAATATTATACTGACGTCTTTTAGTAACTTTAATTACCTAAATGACAGCAGCCTACAAGATTCATATCAATTGTTTATTTGGCTTTTTGACTAATATTTTATTAGCTTCAAAGTATCTTCCCTAATGTTTAGCAGAACAGATACGAAAATACCTGATTATTTCTAAAGTATATTTTAATAGACCAGACAATATTGCTGATTTAAAAGTTAGGATAACGGAAAAAACTAACAAAATAACCCCCGAGGTCATACAAAATGTTGTTCGAAAATTCCAAAATCGCCTCGGTTATTGTTAAGAAGTGAATAATGGTGCATTAGTTGAACATTTAATTTAATTGTAAAAATCTATGATTGCACAAACTCAAAAAACTTTATATTGCTGAACAGAGGATTAAAATCCCTTTCTAACAAGGAGTCACACGACCCCCTTTGTTATTTAAAATTTTCGAGGAGGTGCTTATAATTCAAAGGGGGTACTGGAAGGGGATAATATTTTTATACTGTAAATTGTCAATTTAAGAATAAAAATCGACCTGTTTTAGGTTTTTTTCAGATAGTACATAATAACGATAAAAATGAATTTATTCCATACATATGGACCGCATAGTATATACTTCATAGTTTAGCCGTAAAAAAAGAAAACCAGAGGTTTGGCGCACCCTATATATACATATTTACATCATATATTTTATGTAGATCAAACAAACCGTAGAAACCATAATAGGATTTAGGAACATTCTATTTCTGTTCGCAATTTCGATTCAATTTAAGCACTAGGTCAACACTATATTCATACAGGTCACAAAAATGATTTTGAAAACTCCTGAACCATATCCCTCATCCGCTTTTATGAACAAGAATTATCCGAGAAGCCATAGCAATTTAAAAAAAGGCCAAATTGTCTTAATAAAAGAGATGACGGCATCCAGTTACCTTCGACATGGTGACCTGTCATAAAGAAAATATCGTCCGCTCCCTCCTTCAATCAAAATTCTGCCGTCAGAAATGTTCGCGCCAACACTCGCGCCAACACTCGCGCCAATCCCCGCACCAATATACACGCCAACCCCCACGCCAAGCTCCACCCAAACCACGTCCCCATCGACGGTATAAATGAACCGTCTGCTGTTCCCAGTAGCAGTAATGCATTAATTAGTGATCAGTGTAATAGTGTCTGGGGACTCGGGAGACTGAGACCTCGGAAGCTCTGAAGAAGACATTAGAGAGAATGTCGAAATAATAATAATAATCGACGCGGTTCAAGCCGGAAGCCTGTTGAGTTTAATAATAATTCTTTTAATAGTATTAATCTTAGCTTTACGTTTCAATGTTTTTACTTTTCGACCACTGTCGTAGGGGGGTCCGCGGATTTTTACCAAATTTTGAGTATATCATATCAAGGGTCAAAAATAGCTTTTTACCCTATATAACTCAGCTCAGTAGACTCACAGTAGCCCAGTAAACTCACAAGCTCTCATTTTTTTTTGTTATGATGTAAATTTTTGATAAAACCATTTACAATACCGAGGTGTCACTCGACACTGAAGAGTAGGCAGATTGAGACCTACTCTTCAGTACGTCACGAGTGAGGGGAGTAGGCAGATTGAGACCCCGAACTCGAACGTACCATATCCCTCTTGATAATGGCTCCAAAATGGGTCCCGAAACGTATAGTTTTAAATTCTTAACGCGGTTCTTACCGAGAATTTAGTAATTTTGTATACATGTATGTGATTATATTATAGAACGTTTCTAAGTACCTTAATATTATTACAATACTTAGTAATATTGAATTCCTGCAAACCATACACACATTCTTCTCCTTCCACAATGCTAGTTGGGATAAATCCTTCAGCTTTTTCATGTAGAAAATGAACTAATCCTATATAAATATTTTTATCGTCCTGAGTTTTTCCAATGTTGATTGCATTTTCGGGAATGGAATTTACATGATAATCGACCCATTCAACGACGTCATCTAAAATATATTGTATTATTAAATTTAACATATCATCGGCTTACTATCAAAACAAGCTAACTTCATTTTTCAAACTCCAATTTGAAATTTACTATTTTTACTGAGTATAAGCCACAATTTTACTTTCAAATAAATTTATTTGATGTTTGTGTTTCCACTTATTATCAAATTATTGGAAAAACTTAAAAAGTTAGCAAATTAATACATTTCAACAACATTCAAAACAACAGCCACATTGAGATCTATTTTATCTAAAACAAGACCTAACAATGAACAAGGAAAAACAAAGAATTGTATTTATAAAAACCGTGTGAAGGCGCAAATTTTTATTTAGGGAAATATTAAGACCATTAAGTGTTAGAATAAGTGAACATCAATCTAACATAAATCTTACCTCAAAGATAGAGAATTTGATAGATCATGAATATGTAAACATGCACGGAAAAATGAACATAGAGCTAAATGGAAAGATTCAAGTATACTCGTAGTCCAGAAACTACGATAATGGTAAGATGGTAAGATGGTTAAAAGAGGAAAATCAAAGAAGCGGCTCTAATTATGTTAACTGAAACCAATTGCAAAACAAATTCATCTGCAGAATGCAGTAGGATCTGTTTAATCTATACTCATATCAAAAAAGAGGAAATCGATAGAAAGAAAATACTACTATTAGTAAGTCAATAACATATCGAGGATACATCATATATGTTTTAAAATAACATACATAAAAATCGGAGTTTGGTGTTAATATTGAGAATTAACTAAATGTAAGACCAACAACAGGTGATTGAGTGAAACGGCACGATTTGGCAACCCTGCTAGCGAAAAAATAGAGGAGCTGCGGGCTTGCGACGTAAACGTTGTGAATCTAGAGATTCTAAAGTTTAGAGTTTGGTTATTATCTAACCTAACCTAACCTAACCTAACCTTCTTACCTATGGTTATTATGGAGAAGTAGCCTGAACAACGTGCATTTGCTGTAAAAGCTTATTACAAAAAATGGTGAAAGTTTTGTACGTGTACAACGAACGTTTTCCGCGCTCCAGTTCCATCTAACAAGGCAATTCAGACCGGGATTAGGAAATTTGAAAGTAGTGGTTCGACATCACAGAAAAGAGGTGGCAAGGCAATGTTAGAACTGCTGGCACACCACAGAATATTGAAGCGGTGCGAAACTCATTACACGCGAACCCTCGAAAATCCAGTGAGGTGAGCAGGTTTTGCACGCCTTTAACGTTCGAGATTTTCTCACCCGGCTAGGGTTTTGTGAATAAATGTTGGAGCGTATTGATTTGGATGAGTGATAAACCGCACTTTGATCTAAATTGGTATGTAAATAAACAAAATTTCCGCTATTGGTCTGACAATAATCCGCAGTAATTACACAAAAGACTCCTATACTCAGAAAAAGTAACCATGTGGTGTGCAATTTCTTCGTTAGGCATCATTGGATCTTATTTTTTTGAGGACGAGGATGGGCACGAAGTAACAGTAAACTCTGATCGCTACGTGCATAATTTAAATATTTTTTTCTTCCGGCAATCAAGAATTACAGACATGAACAGACGACCTTTCAACACGATAATGCAACATGTCACACATCACGAGTGTCAATGGATTTACAAAGACAATCTTTCCTCAAAAGTATTTCAAAATAACTTCCCAAGAAATATCGAGGCTTTGAAACAACGGATACACGAAGTAGTAAAAGAAATACCTCAAGAAATGTTAGTCAATGTCGTTAACAACTTTATACCACGGCTGCAAGAATGTGTCCGACAAAATAAAGGTCACTTTTCCAATATCATCTTCAAAAACTGAATATTTCTTCACGTAGTATACGTTTAGTAGTGTAGTATACGTTTCTTTTATTAAATTGAATAAAAAGATATTTTTTTAGTTTTCTTCTTTGTTTGATACCGTACCGTTTCATTGGATCACCCTGTACTTACCATCTCCGGTACGTTTTTTCCTGGTTTTATGCAATGATTACATGTGATTGTATGATTATGTATGTTATGATTTTTTCTGATGGGTTAAGTTTAGTTCGTAATAATTTCTTAATAAGTTCTAATAAGTCAAAGTTGATTTATGAATGAAATATCTTCCAATAAAGTCGTCTCAGGAACGCACCTCAACAATATTGACAATGTCATAAAGTACGTAATATACTTTAAAATGGATTATATATTTGTCAATATGAATGAGGTAAATAAAATTAAAGTATTGCAAGAATTTGCACAAGAAAATTTAGCTAACAACTGAAATATTCCAGATTTTAATGTTAATTGGTAAAATGTTACAGATATTACCAAAAAATATATTAGTTTAACTGATAAAATAGATTGATGTATTGCGTCAGTCATCTACTTTCCAAACAAAAATTAAAAACACGATTCTTAAGACCATCTGAAAAAAAAGTAATTTTTAAATCTAAAACTCTTCAATCTGCGCATATAGGTATTATAAGACTTCGCATTGGTTTACATGGTCCCATTTGGTAGACGATTTTATATAAATATGTAAATTATGTTTTTGCTTAATATGTAAATTATTATTTTAGAAAAATTATCCAAATAAACACAATTATTGATGATTCAGAAAATTATTCGTGATTCGCAAACAAAATACAAATAACACAACGAGCTATGAAAAATCTATGGTCATAATTTTAAGAGTCGGAGTCATAAATACAGACAAGTGAAGAAAAACCCAAATAACGGACGTTACTGAAACAGTCTATAAACTTAAGTGGCAGTGGGCAGGTATATTGTGACACATATAGACTTTGGCTTGATGTCATAGAGAAATCAAAAGAATTGTGGAAGATTTGTGACATGAGTGAAGTTTGAGAAAGAGTGAAAGAGGAATGGAGAGAGAGAGATTCGTGATTATTTTTTACTTGGCCAACTACGAAATTTTTTGCTGCTAACGGCACTACATCCACGTTATTTACCCTTAATGTTTTTCGTGTAAGGGTTTTAAGGAAAAGAAAACAATGAAAATATAACACAGTCAACTCAATGCATATCTATGTAAAGGAAATATAATATTACATACCCTGAAATCTTCTTCCAAAAACTAATTGTGCAGCAACAACTGCTAGGGTCAGAAATAATACTTTAAATATCATCTTGAATAAATATACGAGTATTTTACTCTTGGTTATTTATATATACTTTAATTATCATTAAAATCTTTTGACAGTAATCATTTTCAAGTGTGTGATATTAATAATATTAAGAATTAAACAGAAAAGATTATGATCTTATCAATGGTTCTCTATGAAGTTACAGTGTCTATACTGATATAACTAAATGAAAATAGTTCTTAAACCCCGATCCGTAATTATTATGTGAGGTTTAGCCACCACTATTAACACGTTGCATGCTAATCACGCCTATGAGCGTCAAGATATCGCTTCAGTCATATGCTGATGACGCACATGTGAGTTTTCAAGATACCTATGTTTTGTATTGTCTAGCATAAATACCCTTGTGTATAAAAGTTTACTTTTTGGAAAAGTTTGTAGAGAAAACTATCTGTTAACCTATTTATCAAGCAGTTCTCAAAAACATTTTTTACCTTTCCTTCTACTACCAATAGTTTCATAGTTCCCGTTCTTATGGCTGAAGTAATTTAGGTATTCTCGGTTTACTTTTTTTATTAGCCTGTCGTTTATATGAAGCTGTTCCAGAAGTGACAGGTTGGTCCTGTGTTTTGTCCAGAATACTTCCTCCACAAAAGCGCAGACCGACCACGGTATTTTTATATACATAATGACAAATACTCTGTCTATGTCCTTTATTATTTCTTTTTCTCCTTTTAGAATGTTTCCATTACCTTCTTCAATTTTACTTATATTTTTCTTTTTCTCATTTTAGAATGTTTCCATTACCTTCTTCAATTTCACTTGTGTTTCGGTAATTTCTTCTCGGGTACCGTATTGAATCAAATTATTTTCGATTTGCTTCGTAAATTGGGGTTAAAAAATAATATTGTTTCTGGTAGAATTATTCAAAAAAAAGCAGTAGAAATTTCAAGTGAACTAAGCATTGATATGAAGGCTTCTAGTTCTTCTAGGCTTGAGAAATTTTGAAAGCGACAAAATAGTTGCTTCAAATTTGTAATATGACAAAACAGCTGCTGAAAATTACATAGTGGTTTCTGATTGAAAGGAAAAACTGCTCAATTTATTGAAGCGATACTCACCGCTAGATATTTTAACGCAGATGAGTCGGGATTATTTTTATTTCGACGAAAGCATTATCTAACATAACTTATGCCCTAAGAGAAGAAATGAGCACTGCAAGTAAGGCTTCCAAAGATGGACTCACAATAATTCTGTTTTGCACCAAAACTATAAAAATAAAA